>NC_091199.1:22495441-22545181 GCF_040958095.1 Procambarus clarkii
TATTCCACATTCCATAACATGACATTTATTCACATTAAATTACATTAGCCAAGTGGTGCTCCATATACTTATTTTGTCTTCCCTATTATCTTAGTATCATCAGCAAACATGTTCATATAATTATGTATTCCATTTGGTAGATAGTTTATCAAGACAATGAACATTATCGGTGCCAGAACTAAACCCTGTGGTACTCCACTCGTGACATTTCTCCAGTCCGATACAGTGCCTCTGATTACTGCCCTCATTTTTCCATCAGTTTGAAAAATTTTCATTCATGTTAGAAGCTTACCTGTCACCCCTCCAATATGTTCCAGTTTCCAGAAAAACTCTTATGTGGAATTCTGTCGAAAACCTTTTTTAGGTCAGGATAGTTGTAGTCAACCCAACCATCTCTTTCCTGTAAAATCTCTGTGGCTCGATCATAATAACCAAGTAAATTTGTTACACAGGATCTTCCAGTTCGAAAACCATGTTGACTGTCTGATATTATAAAGTTTTTCTCCCGGTGTTCTACCAGTTTAGTTTTACTTGTTTTTTCCAATATTTTTACTGTTACACTTGGCCAACTGCTTTGTTCTTACTTAGCTCCCTGAACCAGTTTTTCAATGTGTACGTATGTACAGTATTTTTATAAATCTTTATTTTTTTTCCAGCATGCAAAAGGAAGCTTGATGCAGATAAACTTACATTAGGATCTGAAGAAGCTGGCCATAATGCCCTGGAAAAAAAATCAGGATGAGCTACAAGTGCAGCAGGTGCAAGAAGTGCAACAAGTACAAAACGTTCCGCAGGTGCAACAAGTGCTACCATTAGCAATCATTCAGAAGCACCAAGAACTCCATGTAGTAAAATTTGAACCACAGGAAACTACACCAGGAAAACAGAAATTAAGTAACAACGGAAAGGGAATCTTAAAATATTTGAAAAGGAAAAATGATAGAAATGGTTCCTTACACCTTATTATTTGGTAGTTTACAGGTATTTTACTTATAATACTTTATATTATGTCTACAGTTTATAATTTAGTTCACAGTTAATTTACTTGTCAACTTCCTTATCTTACATGAAGGATATTTACTGTTTTAAATTTTTAAAACCTTATTAGTATCATTTATAGTTTAGTGTCAATTCACTTATAATATATATTGTGTATAATTTACTAATAAGTCATTTAACTGTAATAAATATATATAAATATTTTTACCCCAGTATGAGTTTCAGTCACCCTACCAAAAAATTTAATGTTTCTTTATTACTAATCTTGTGAGAGGTAGCTTATTTTGCAGCCCATACTCATTCTGTGAGTGTTAGTTTATTGTGCACCCTAGTCATCATGTCACCCACGCCTGCTGCAGCTGCACCCGTGGGGTGGTGTAGGGAACCATCAGTGTGGTATATGATTTGAGAGAGAGAATGCTCTGTGAACAGAGCATCAATATGGCTTAAGGCATTGAGCTTTGCCTCAAGATGAAGCTTTGGGCTGATCTCTGATTTGCTTCTTGGGAGTTTTCGTTTATGTGCACCCCGTACTCAACTACTGTGTAGTAATGTATTGTGCAACCCATACTCATGCTGCTACCAGTAGTTTGTGCAACCCATACTTATCCTGTGACCAGTAGTTTGTGCAACCCATACTTATCCTGTGACCTGAAGTTTATTGTACAACCAACCCATACTCATCCTGTGAGTGGTAGTTTAATGTGCACCTCTTACTCATCCTGTGAGTCATAGTACATTGTAGAACCCTTTCTCATCGTGTGAATCTTTGTTTACTGTGCGAAACGCTGTGTAAACTAGTGGCTTTACTAGAATGTAAACACATCATGTTATGTACTTTCATAAACCCAATGTAACTTCTTGTCTATATATAAAAATAAATAATTAAATAAATAAATAATTTCTTGTGTAACCCATACTCATCCTGGGAGTGGTAGTTCATTTGTACGCCATACTCATCATCAAGAAGTGCATTTTACCAGCATGGTAATATCAATTAAGAATAAAGACTTCACTTTATTATGGACCCATAATCAAAATAAGAGCCATCTCTAATTATCATGACAAACGTCCTATATAGGCTCCACTTCCGCCTTCGACAAGCTGCCGCCGGAGGTGCGTGGTTTATTGTGCACCCCCACACCCCCAGCCCTGGGAAGGGGACATTGGAATGCGGACATGTGAACCATTACCTGTTAATAATAATAATAATAATAATAATAATAATAATAATAATAATAATAATAATAATAATAATAATAATAATAATAATAATAATAGTAATAATAATAATAATAATAATAATAATAATAATAATAATCTAAAACTTAATGAAATGCCCTAGTGCTTGAATGAAGATGAAGGGAAGACCCAATATATGTGTTAGTGTATTAAATAAAATTCTTATCTAACCTTCATTCTTTCTCAATGTGTTGCGTACCTTGAAATGATTATACATTGTTCTGTTGTGAACATTGTATACAGTGCCTCAAGATCAACTTCTAGGTGGTTTCAAAATGAGCGCCGTTAAATTGCGCACAATTTGATACCAAAATGAAAGACGTAACATGAAAATTGATGTCAGAACACTGGAAAGATATAAATAATTTTGTGGGTGATGAGCGTCAAAAAGTGTCCGAAAGTTAAAATATTTGTTAAAATTCTATTTATTGTTCTAATATTGTTATGGGACTAGTTTTAAAATACGCGCCTTTTTATTGCGAACAATTTGATACCAAAATGAATGACGTATCACGAAAATTTATGTTATCAAACTGAAAAAGTATATACATTAGTCTGCAGGTGTGGCAATTGGTGCTCGTTCACGGGTAACTTGGCCCACTTTAGGCTTTGCTGTGGGTAGTCACTCCGGACTTTTAGACCTTATATGCATATACCCCCTATAGAGAATTCTATTCCGAACACAATGATAAAAAACGAACGATGTAGCACGAGAAATAAGGTGAGAAAACTGAAACGAGTAAATACATTTTACAGATTTTGCGCGCTCATGGGTAACTTTGGCGACTTCAGTCTCTATACTTTGTTATTGGTATTGCTTACATATATTGCGGTGGTTATTACTTATATTTGTCTTTCTATTTAGAGCATTTTATTGCGAATAATTTGATACCATAATGAACAATGTTGCACAAAAACTTCTGTTAGCAAACTGTATGTGTTTGTCTGGTGTATTGGGTGTAGCGGGTGTGGCAATGAGTGTGCTTTAGCTGGTAAGGCTTCGGCGACTTTAGGGGTCGTTGCGGGTTATGCGCTCCCATGTTGTCTAATTTATATGCTTATGTCTCTGAAGGAAATTTTATTGCGATCACAGTGATACAAAAAAGAATGAAGTCGAAAAAGTTTGGACGTGATAAACCTGAAAAGAGAAACAACATGTTAGCGCTGTTTGGCGTGCACGGCTAACAAACGACTTAGTTTTTTATTTGGTGGCGGCATCACGTTAGCTTTGGTGACATGTTATACATATGTTCCTATAAAATATTTCATTGATACCAAAATGAAACACGTACACCGAAAATTATGGTCAAAAACATGAAGAGTATAAACTTTTCAGTAGGGGTGTAGCCAATGTGCAGTTGGGAGAGATAGCTGGTAACCCTTGGGCAAATCTCCATGGTCTTGCGGGTGGGGCGCACCCATGTTTTGTACTTTATATTCATATGTCTGTGTACGGAATTTTATTGCGATCACAGTGATACCAAAATTATCGACGTAAAACAATTCTGGGGGTAGACAAACCTGAAAAGAGCATAAACATTTCATCGCTGTTTGGCGCTCAAGGCTAACGATCGCCACAGTTTTTTATTTGGTGCGGGTCTCACGTCGGCTTTGGTGAAATTTTATATAAATATTCCTCTAGAGCATTTTCTTGCGAACAAATTGATACCAGAATTTAATACATACATAGAAAATTAAGGTCAGCAGACCGAAAAGAGTATAAACCTTTCAGTGTTGGTGCACGGTTACCCGAAATGCTTGGAGGAGGAGGGGAAAGTTAAAGAGCCTTCTGCAGGTAGCGCGATAGTGTTTTAACTAGCTCCCAGGTACCTACTTACTTCTAGGTGAACATCAGTTCATCTAGCAGTGAGCACCACTTGCCAGCTCACCTACTAATGAAGACCACCTGCACATCGCACCTCACCACTTGCCAGCAGGTGCAGAAGTATGATGGAGAGTGCAAAGTATATGGACACTGCTTTTAACAGAAAAGTGGTGCTGTTTCTGGCGGGAAAAAAGAGACAATTACGAAGCGCGTCCCGCAAGCACAGCGCGAGGGATGAGGACTGATGCCCTCATTTTTGCTCCTGCCTCAGTCCGCCGCACTCGGAACTGGAGACCAAGGGTAATGTTCCCGCTCACATCCTTAGTAATTTGTTGTATTTGTGTCGTGTTATGGACACAAGCATGTTACAGATATGACTTAAAGAATTGTTTTCTTATATTCCATTTATTGTTTATTCTATATCGACTTGATATTATATATATCCGTTCTTGGTATATGTATTGATTATATATTGTTAGGATTTATTGTGTTTCGTATTATAACTGTCTATATATTCGTTTGAGCTATCCTTGCGATTTACTTCTGGTTATCTCCCACTTTTGTTCCTAGCCAAGGCATGTCGTTCCCTTCCTTTCGCTGGATGTTTCATTAGATTTGTTAGCTCTCTTACATTGCTACAGTATAGTTATTATGCAACTCTTATTCTCCCTCCTCCCCCAGTGTTTCCTCCGTGCCAGCGTTTTTACTCTGGGTTTTCATCCAGGATTGTTTAATTAAGGGATTTTTTTAAATCCTGCATCTGGGCCCCCCTCCTCCCTCCCTCTTGCGCCTATCTCCTGCAATTCCCTTATTGGCTAGGTCTCCTACGTTTTAACTTTGCTGGGTTTACCCTCTCGACTGAGTTCTTGCCTGCCACGTTACCACTGCAAGCCCATCTCTGCCCACCCTTACTGCCTTATTACTTTCAGCCCGGGAGAGGTGATCTCCGCGGCAAAAGGTCGACACACGCTCTGACTGGACCAGGTATCGTTTACATGGTCAAGAATCGACATTATCTTCGGATTCTACACGCACGCGCGGGACGCACGCCTACCCTAGCCTGGCGAGCGGCCCATGACCACTGACCAGGCACGACTTCTCCAGGATGCATCGCGCCGCCCTCGCAGCACTAGGCTTGCCCCCAGCAGACTACGCCCCGCATTCCACTCGAATCGGCAGGGCCACTCAGCTGTCTCTAGACGGGCTCGCCCAACGGAGATAAGGGCGGTCGGCAGGTGGAAGAGCGACGCTTTTACTTCCTACGTCAGGCAGGACGTCGTTGCTCTGCCACTTTGAGGTGTCCCTGCGACCAGCGGGCACTCACCCTTCATGGGGGGGTCCGGCCTGCTGGCCTGCGGAGTGGGGGTGTAGCGCCGGTCCCCAAGTGTTCCGCTGTCTGCAGCTCGCCCTGGGGTTAAATTTATCATACATTGTCATATCAGGTTTTCCCCAATCTCTAAGTAATTTTCTGCACGACAGATTAATTTCCGTTCATTCAGCTAGGATTTACCATTATGTCTTTTGGGCCTCTTGGTAGGGCTTCATTAAGTGTTATGTGGTTTATTCCCTTTATATTTACTCCTTGTGTCCTGCCTGTTATTCATAGTGTTATATAATTAGGTTACATTTGTCACTTGCCTTACTTCTAGTACTAAGCTAGTAGGTTTCTGCAGATTTCGTTTACCGTAGGCTATAAGCATACTCTTATTTACTACGGGTGTAAATTTAAGTTGGTTGAGTGTACTCAGTTAGACATGGGCATGTTACATTTGTTAAGACTTACTTATTGCCGCCTCATTTACATGTTCTGCAGAAATTATTTTATTTGTACTTCTACTACGTAATAAATAAGCCCCCATACCGTCGGTGTCTTTTTTCCCCTGGTCAGAAAACATTATTTCAAGTATAAGAATAAAGATATATTTAGGATTTAACGTTTTCCTATAAAGTTGCAATAATACCTTTATTTGATGATGCTACATAGCCTTCTAATAGCTGCTAATATGACCAGTCTCGACCCACTAGACTTAGGTCATGAACAACAGTGAACTACAGAACCCTCTCCTCTTTCTCATCTACATTAATGCCCTTCCAAATGCCTCTCAATACCTCAAACCAATTCTATTTGCTGATGACACAACCTTCATTTATTTCAGTCCTGACCACCTTACTCTTTATGTCACAGTGAATACTGAGCTAAATAAAGTCCATCTTTGGCTAACTGCCAGCAAACTCACCCTCTACATTGACAAAACTTTCTATATTTTGTTTGACAATAAATCCTCAAATCAAATACATCTCAGGATAAATAATACCCAAATTTGTAACAAAATTGATGGCAAATTCTTTGGGGTTCTCATTGACCACAAACTGAATTTCCAGGGACACATTCTAAATATTCCAAAAAAAGTTTCAAAAACTGTTGGGATTCTTTCTAAGATCAGATATTATGTACCTCGCCCTGCCCTGGTGACGCTCTATTAATCCCTCATCTATCCTTATCTCAGTAGTGTAAAGTACGACTAGAACCGCGCGCACCAGCTGCCAGCTGGTACTCCATGGAGTGCCAGCCGACAGGTGCCGCGCGTGTGTCTAGTCGCACAGGTTTTGGGGGAATTTCCCGGAAGTTTTGGCGCGTTTCGGACGCGTGTTGTGTTTGGGTATGTGGACAGGAAAGAGGGGAGGTCATGTTGATGAGTGCCAGGTGGTGCGCGTGTGTCTAGTCGCACAGGCTTTTGGGGGAATTTCCCGGAAGTTTGACGCGTGTCGGTCTTGAGTGGCGGGCGAGCAGGTGCGGTCCCCCACCCCGCGCGCGCGCGCGGGTCTAGTCCTCGGGGGTTAAGGTAAGTGGTCAGGAAAGATTGGAGATCTTGTTGTGTGAGAGTAAGTGGTGGAGTAAGAGGAATGAGTGAAATGAATATGTGTGTGTTTAGCAAGTGATAGAGTAAGAAAATAGAAGGAAGATGGAGGAAGGAGTAAAAGAGTTGATCGTGAGTTAGTGTGTAGATGAGAGGAGAAGGCAACACGGCCTGTTATGTTGTTTTGGGATGGGAGCTGGATGGAGTTTCCCCTTCGTCTGGAGAGAGTGCTCTGGGCCATTATGTGGTTAGACAAACCCATTGACTCCCCTACAGGAAGGTCTTAAGTGATGTTTGTAAGAAATGCATGGAAAAGACACGGGGCTGCACCTGGCTTTTTCTGTGTTCGGGTCAAGAAAGAGAGAAGTCACTCTCGTTGTGAGACTGCAGCGGGCCATTATGTGGTTAGACAAACCTTCAACGTCCCCTACAGGAAGAGCTAAGTGTGTGTGTGTGTGTGAGGATGAGGGCAAAGTCTCCTGCAGGAGGGGAGTGTACCATTACCTAAAGCGTTTTTCAATGTCGCGACGGGGTAAGCGTACTGGTCGCAGGTTGGAGCCTGACTGGTCATCTTTCCAACTAGTCTGGGTATTTCTCCTACGTCACCGGAAGTGGTGGGACACCCATTACCATTGCGTTTCGCCAGGGTCTGCGACTCTCGCTCTATCTGTCTCTGTCTCCCTGTCTCTCTCTCTCTCTCTCTCTATCTGTCTCAGTCTCTCCGTCCCCATGTCTCTCTCTCTCTCTCTATCACTCGCTCTGTCTCTGTCTCTGTCTCTCTCTCTCTCTCTCTCTCTCTCTCTCTCTCTCTCTCTCTCTCTCTCTCTCTCTCTCTCTCTCTCTCTCTCTCTCTCTTCAGATCATTTAATAGTTGGGGAAAGTAACATCATTTTCCTTTCTCCTGCTGCCGCTGTTCACATATCTTTCTCCATTTCACTTAGACTGACAACGCATCAGAGGATGATCACCATGTCAATTTTCAAGCCCGCCTTCACTCTCACCCTTACATCCTTGTAAGGTAACACGACCAATATGCTAACTTCGTTCTTTACCCAATATCATTAATGTAACGTGGAGAATATACCAACTTCATTCGTTCTTTGCCCAAATTACATTTTAAGAGTAACGATCTGTCTCTCTGTCTCTGTCTCTGTCTCGGTCTCTCTCTCTCTCTCTCTCTCTCTCTCTCTGTCTCTCTCTGTCTCTCTCTCTCTGTCTCTCTCTCTCTGTCTCTCTCTCTCTCTCTCTCTCTCTCTCTCTCTCTCTCTCTCTCTCTCTCTCTCTCTCTCTCTCTCTCTCTCTCTCTCTCTCTCTCTCTCTCTCTCTCTCTCTCTCTGTCTCTCACTCTGTCTCTGTCTCTGTCTCTCTCCCTCTCTAAAGTCCACCACACGACACTTCACTTAGTAAACTCAGTCAAAGTCAGTAGGTTAGCATTTACTAAAAGAGAGAAACATTTCACATCGTCACGCGGATGCGATCTCTACCTACAAATTGTTCTTGTTAACTGTGATCACAACATCTGCAGGCCAAATAAATATCATTGAAATGTATGCATGTTTACTCAATCTCCATCACCTCTCCGTCCTACATCCATAGCAAGACTCCTGAATGAATGAACCGGCAGCCCCTCTCGCTGCAGTCTCACCTTCGTGATGGTTTGAGGTGTATTGAGATGGAGGATGTAATGGCTCGACCTTACCCTCTCCCCGTCCACCCCCACTTACCCTTACCCCTACCACCCCCTCCATGGCCGAACCATCACTGCCCCCTTCCCAGACCGGATGTTCAACTAAGCTTTAGTATCACCATTCTTTGCTGAAATAGCATTTTTTTAAGAATATCCAGTCATAAGCAGGTCTTCAATCTTATTATTATAACAAATCATAATTTGCTGTTCTCTCTCTCTGTCTCTCTGTCTCTCAGTCTCTCTCTCTCTCTCTCTCTCTCTCTCTCTCTCTCTCTCTCTCTCTCTCTCTCTCTCTCTCTCTCTCTCTCTCTCTCTCTCTCTCTCTCTCTCTCTCTCTCTCTCTCTCTCTCTCTCTCTCTCTCTCTCTCTCTCTCTCTCTCTCTCTCTCTCTCTCTCTCTCTCTCTCTCTCTCTCTCTCTGTCTCTCTATCTCTCTGTCTCTCTATCTCTCTATCTCTCTGTCTCTCTGTCGCTCTGTCTCTCTGTCTCTCTGTCTCTCAATCTCTCAGTCTCTGTCTCTCAGTCTCTCTCTCTCTCCAGATCATTTAGTAGTTGGGGAAAGTAACATCAGTTCCTTTCTCCTGCTGCCGCTGTTCACGTATCTTTCTCCATCAAGGCTGTCTCTCTTAAGACCTACATCATCCAATGTAAAACACCAATCGACGAGAATAAGACCGGTGAGTCGATAGTGAAATAGCTCTGGGTTAAGTCTGTTTTTCAGTTCTTGTAACACAGTCAATGTAGCGTAATGGGAAACCAGTCTTTCTACTGCCTACATAAATAGCGTTTGAAAATGTATGCAAGTCTAGACAAACTCCTATAGCCCTTACATTCTAACACAAATAAAATATTAGCACATGATTGCATCGCATTATATCATCATTAAGTAACGTGGAGATCAACTTTCTGGCTGTTGTCCGAATATCATTATTGAAATGTGAACTCCATTTAGCCAAACACTATATCTCCATTACATCTCATAGCATATGAATATTACGGTATACCAGTTTTAACCCTCTATAACGCAATGTAGCATAACTTTCTACAGACCAAATATCGTTTTTAAATGAAAGTATGACTTAGTCCTTATTCATTACATCTCTCACCATATAAAATATTGGCGTCTACCCCTTTTAGCCCTCTGTAACACAGTGTAACGTAACGCAAATCAACTTTTTGCAGTCCAAAATGTCATTTTGAAACGGAAAGTGAGGGTTAGACCATCTCCATTACATCTCTTACCATATAAATAATTGATGGCCACCCCTTTTAGCCCTCTGTAACACAATGTAACACAACGTAACGTATCGCAAATCGACTTTTTGCAATCCAAAATGTCATTTTTAAATGAAAGTATGACTTAGTCCATCTTCATTACATCTCTCACCATATAAAATATTGGCGTCTACCCCTTTTAGCCCTCAGTAACACATTGTAACGCTACGTCGCGTAACGCAAATCAACTTTTTGCAGTCCAAAAGGTCATTTTGAAACGGAAAGTGAGGGTTAGCCCATCTCCATTACATCTCTACCATATAATTAATTGTTGACTACCCCTTTTAGCCCTCTGTAACACAATGTAACACACCGTAACGTATCGCAAATCAACTTTTTGCAGTCCAAAATGTCATTTTTTAAATGAAAGTATGACTTAGCACATCTCTTACCATATAATATTGTCCTCTACCAGTTTTAGCCCTCTAACACAATGTAACGTAACGCAATCAACTTTTACAGCCCAAAATGACATTTTTAAATAAAGTAGGACTTAGTCCATCTCCATTACATCTCCTTCCATAAGAATATTACGGTCTACCAGTTTTAGCCCTCTGTAACACAATGTAACGTAACGGGGAAAATCATCTTTGTCGGATGAGCAAATAACATTATTGAAAATGACATCCGTGTTTAACCATTACATCCAAAACACAAGAAAAATATTACCGTTTTTCTTGAGAAACTTATATGTGGAGATCATATCTCCAGAGTCCACACAATAAGCCACACATCACACATCTTCTGTTTTCAAATCGCAGCTCGCATCTAATTTAATGTTATTTTTTTTTTTTGCAGAAACTATGTTTTGAGATTAAGCTCAATGTCGGCAATTACTATTCGTATCATCAAACTCCTTTCAGTCAACAAAATTCACATTTCATATCGCGTGTGTAGATTAGAGAGAGAAGGCAAACATAGCGTGCAGCTAGTCAAACCTTATCATAACAGATATGATTTCACAGAGTTTTTCAACCTTTGCAAGTTTTTTTCATTGTTATCTCTTCACTCGTGCTAAGTGAGTCAGACAAAAATGTGACATTTCATTTCATTATTAGCCATGCAATATGCTATTAGCTAGGTAGTCAAAACATATAACAAGCGTTATTTCACAGGAATTTTTTCTAGCAAATATGCTTCCTTTAAGTAGTTCAACACATCAAACACCTCCAGTCTGCGAAATTCCCTTTAGTCAATAATCATCCTTTACAGTATTTCTTGACTAGAATAGCACTCCAAAACATAAGTGGTCATTTTTATTCTCACTGTCGCACTATAGTCAATAATTTGTTTCGCAGAGTGACAAGTTATGCATAGTGACGAGATTTCATGGTGTGCATAGTTTAAGAGAGTTCACACTGTATTAATTACGGTCATGGATATCTTATGTTATGTTTATGAAGACCATCTCTTCTTATTTTTTTATCATTTTCACGCCCCACAGCTTTACAGTCTTCTCATATTCTTTTTCAAATAAAGTTTGTTTACTGTTTTCCAGTAGATCGGCCTCACATTACATATATTAATCAATTTTCAAATTCAGTTCAGTTCTTTTCAATATCGCAGCTTTGTTGCCCCCACAGCCCGTATCTAGTTCAAGACCTCTTATTATCAATGTCTTTAATACGGTTATCATCAACCACGTATTGGATGTCTCTGTCATTCAGTCATCAACGTAGTATGTGTTTAATGAACGTGAGAATCACTTCATGTGCACTCATTTTAGTTTAGTTTAAAGTTTTACATCTTGAATTAATACCGCTATTGGATAGCTCAGACATTCAGTTAACATCTCAGTAAGTGAAAATCTTTTCATGTGAGCTCATTTTTAGTTTAGGATAAGGTTTTTCCATCGTGAAATGCTATTATCAGTAACCAGGTATTGGATGAAACTACCATTCAGTTTACATCTCAGTAACTGTTTACTGAACATTGTTATCCATCCATGCAACCTCATTTTTAGTTTTAAGTTTCTACATCGTAAAAATAAAATATTACTATCACCAGCCGTGTATCGGATAGCTCAACCATTCAGTTAACATCTCAGTAAGTGAAAATCTTTTCATGTGAGCTCATTTTTAGTTTAGGATAAGGTTTTCCATCGTGAAATGCTATTATCAGTAGCCAGGTATTGGATGGGTGGACCATCCAGTTTACATCTCAGTAACAGTTTACTGAACATAGATATCCCTCCATGGGACCTCATTTTTAGTTTAAGTTTCTCCATCGTAAATAAAAATAAAATATTACTATCACAATCCTTGTATTGGCCCTGCTCCGGCATTCAGTTTACATCTCAGTAAGTGTTTACTGAATGCAAAATCGCTACATGTGTGGTCATAAGGTTTTCTCATCGTGAAATGCTATTATCAGTAACCAGGTATTGGATGACACTACCATTCAGTTTACATCTCAGTAACTGTTTACTGATCATTGTTATCCATCCATGCAACCTCATTTTTTTAGTTTTAAGCTTCTACATCGTAAAAAATAAAATATTACTATCACCAGCCATGTATCGGTAGCTCAACCATTCAGTTTACAGCTCAGTAACTGTTTACTGAACATAGACATCCCTCCATGCGAGCTCATTTTTTTAGTTTAAAGTTTCTCCATCGTAAAAAATAAAAATATTACTATCACAAACCATGTATTGGGTGGGTCAACCATCCAGTTTACATCTCAGTAATAGTTTACTGAACATAGATATCCCTCCATGTGACCTCATTTTTAGTTTAAAGTTTCTCCATCCTAAATAAAAAATAAAATATTACTATCACAAACTTTGTATTGACCAGCTCCGGCATACAGTTTACAACTCAGTAAGTGTTTACTGAATGCAAAATCGCTACATGTGTGGTCATTTAGTTTAAAGTTTCTCAATCTTAAAATATTACTATCAACATCAACCATGCAATGGCCGGCTTAGTCTTTCAGTTCACATCTCAGTAAGTGTTTACTGAATGCAAAATCGCTACATGTGTGGTCATTTAGTTGACCACAACTAAACCGGACCTCCGGTCCGAGTCAGGACCGCCGGTCCTGACTGGTTTGGAGTGGAGACGGGTTCAAGTAAAAAATGTGTCTACAGGAAATGATTTCGACGTTCAGTAAACACTCTCCGAGTGGGTAACTGAATGCCGACAGCCCAATACGGGGAAGATGTTAGTATTTAATTGAAACTTGAAACTAAACTAAATGCTAACACGTGATAATTTCCACATTCAGTTAACACTCACTGAGATGTAAACTGAAAGACTAGCCAGGCAATGCATGGTTGATGATAGTAATATTTAAAGATTGAGAAACTTTAAACTAAATGACCACACATGTAGCGATTTTGCATTCAGTAAACACTTACTGAGATGTGAACTGAAAGACTAAGCCGGCCATTGCATGGTTGATGTTGATAGTAATATTTTAAGATTGAGAAACTTTAAACTAAATGACCACACATGTAGCGATTTTGCATTCAGTAAACACTTACTGAGTTGTAAACTGTATGCCGGAGCTGGTCAATACAAAGTTTGTGATAGTAATATTTTATTTTTTATTTAGGATGGAGAAACTTTAAACTAAAAATGAGGTCACATGGAGGGATATCTATGTTCAGTAAACTATTACTGAGATGTAAACTGGATGGTTGACCCACCCAATACATGGTTTGTGATAGTAATATTTTTATTTTTTACGATGGAGAAACTTTAAACTAAAAAATGAGCTCGCATGGAGGGATGTCTATGTTCAGTAAACAGTTACTGAGCTGTAAACTGAATGGTTGAGCTACCGATACATGGCTGGTGATAGTAATATTTTATTTTTTACGATGTAGAAGCTTAAAACTAAAAAAATGAGGTTGCATGGATGGATAACAATGATCAGTAAACAGTTACTGAGATGTAAACTGAATGGTAGTGTCATCCAATACCTGGTTACTGATAATAGCATTTCACGATGAGAAAACCTTATGACCACACATGTAGCGATTTTGCATTCAGTAAACACTTACTGAGATGTAAACTGAATGCCGGAGCAGGGCCAATACAAGGATTGTGATAGTAATATTTTATTTTTATTTACGATGGAGAAACTTAAACTAAAAATGAGGTCCCATGGAGGGATATCTATGTTCAGTAAACTGTTACTGAGATGTAAACTGGATGGTCCACCCATCCAATACCTGGCTACTGATAATAGCATTTCACGATGGAAAACCTTATCCTAAACTAAAAATGAGCTCACATGAAAAGATTTTCACTTACTGAGATGTTAACTGAATGGTTGAGCTATCCGATACACGGCTGGTGATAGTAATATTTTATTTTTACGATGTAGAAACTTAAAACTAAAAATGAGGTTGCATGGATGGATAACAATGTTCAGTAAACAGTTACTGAGATGTAAACTGAATGGTAGTTTCATCCAATACCTGGTTACTGATAATAGCATTTCACGATGGAAAAACCTTATCCTAAACTAAAAATGAGCTCACATGAAAAGATTTTCACTTACTGAGATGTTAACTGAATGTCTGAGCTATCCAATAGCGGTATTAATTCAAGATGTAAAACTTTAAACTAAACTAAAATGAGTGCACATGAAGTGATTCTCACGTTCATTAAACACATACTACGTTGATGACTGAATGACAGAGACATCCAATACGTGGTTGATGATAACCGTATTAAAGACATTGATAATAAGAGGTCTTGAACTAGATACGGGCTGTGGGGGCAACAAAGCTGCGATATTGAAAAGAACTGAACTGAATTTGAAAATTGATTAATATATGTAATGTGAGGCCGATCTACTGGAAAACAGTAAACAAACTTTATTTGAAAAAGAATATGAGAAGACTGTAAAGCTGTGGGGCGTGAAAATGATAAAAAAATAAGAAGAGATGGTCTTCATAAACATAACATAAGATATCCATGACCGTAATTAATACAGTGTGAACTCTCTTAAACTATGCACACCATGAAATCTCGTCACTATGCATAACTTGTCACTCTGCGAAACAAATTATTGACTATAGTGCGACAGTGAGAATAAAAATGACCACTTATGTTTTGGAGTGCTATTCTAGTCAAGAAATACTGTAAAGGATGATTATTGACTAAAGGGAATTTCGCAGACTGGAGGTGTTTGATGTGTTGAACTGCTTAAAGGAAGCATATTTGCTAGAAAAAATTCCTGTGAAATAACGCTTGTTATATGTTTTGACTACCTAGCTAATAGCATATTGCATGGCTAATAATGAAATGAAATGTCACATTTTTGTCTGACTCACTTAGCACGAGTGAAGAGATAACAATGAAAAAAACTTGCAAAGGTTGAAAAACTCTGTGAAATCATATCTGTTATGATAAGTTTTGACTAGCTGCACGCTATGTTTGCCTTCTCTCTCTAATCTACACACGCGATATGAAATGTGAATTTTGTTGACTGAAAGGAGTTTGATGATACGAATAGTAATTGCCGACATTGAGCTTAATCTCAAAACATAGTTTCTGCAAAAAAAAAAAATAACATTAAATTAGATGCGAGCTGCGATTTGAAAACAGAAGATGTGTGATGTGTGGCTTATTGTGTGGACTCTGGAGATATGATCTCCACATATAAGTTTCTCAAGAAAAACGGTAATATTTTTCTTGTGTTTTGGATGTAATGGTTAAACACGGATGTCATTTTCAATAATGTTATTTGCTCATCCGACAAAGATGATTTTCCCCGTTACGTTACATTGTGTTACAGAGGGCTAAAACTGGTAGACCGTAATATTCTTATGGAAGGAGATGTAATGGAGATGGACTAAGTCCTACTTTATTTAAAAATGTCATTTTGGGCTGTAAAAGTTGATTGCGTTACGTTACATTGTGTTAGAGGGCTAAAACTGGTAGAGGACAATATTATATGGTAAGAGATGTGCTAAGTCATACTTTCATTTAAAAAATGACATTTTGGACTGCAAAAAGTTGATTTGCGATACGTTACGGTGTGTTACATTGTGTTACAGAGGGCTAAAAGGGGTAGTCAACAATTAATTATATGGTAGAGATGTAATGGAGATGGGCTAACCTTCACTTTCCGTTTCAAAATGACCTTTTGGACTGCAAAAAGTTGATTTGCGTTACGCGACGTAGCGTTACAATGTGTTACTGAGGGCTAAAAGGGGTAGACGCCAATATTTTATATGGTGAGAGATGTAATGAAGATGGACTAAGTCATACTTTCATTTAAAAATGACATTTTGGATTGCAAAAAGTCGATTTGCGATACGTTACGTTGTGTTACATTGTGTTACAGAGGGCTAAAAGGGGTGGCCATCAATTATTTATATGGTAAGAGATGTAATGGAGATGGTCTAACCCTCACTTTCCGTTTCAAAATGACATTTTGGACTGCAAAAAGTTGATTTGCGTTACGTTACACTGTGTTACAGAGGGCTAAAAGGGGTAGACGCCAATATTTTATATGGTGAGAGATGTAATGAATAAGGACTAAGTCATACTTTCATTTAAAAACGATATTTGGTCTGTAGAAAGTTATGCTACATTGCGTTATAGAGGGTTAAAACTGGTATACCGTAATATTCATATGCTATGAGATGTAATGGAGATATAGTGTTTGGCTAAATGGAGTTCACATTTCAATAATGATATTCGGACAACAGCCAGAAAGTTGATCTCCACGTTACTTAATGATGATATAATGCGATGCAATCATGTGCTAATATTTTATTTGTGTTAGAATGTAAGGGCTATAGGAGTTTGTCTAGACTTGCATACATTTTCAAACGCTATTTATGTAGGCAGTAGAAAGACTGGTTTCCCATTACGCTACATTGACTGTGTTCCAAGAACTGAAAAACAGACTTAACCCAGAGCTATTTCACTATCGACTCACCGGTCTTATTCTCGTCGATTGGTGTTTTACATTGGATGATGTAGGTCTTAAGAGAGACAGCCTTGATGGAGAAAGATACGTGAACAGCGGCAGCAGGAGAAAGGAACTGATGTTACTTTCCCCAACTACTAAATGATCTGGAGAGAGAGAGAGACTGAGAGACAGAGACTGAGAGATTGAGAGACAGAGAGACAGAGAGACAGAGCGACAGAGAGACAGAGAGATAGAGAGATAGAGAGACAGAGAGATAGAGAGACAGAGAGAGAGAGAGAGAGAGAGAGAGAGAGAGAGAGAGAGAGAGAGAGAGAGAGAGAGAGAGAGAGAGAGAGAGAGAGAGAGAGAGAGAGAGAGAGAGAGAGAGAGAGAGAGAGAGAGAGAGAGAGAGAGAGAGAGAGAGAGAGAGAGAGAGAGAGAGAGAGAGAGAGAGAGAGAGAGAGAGAGAGAGAGAGAGAGAGAGAGAGAGAGAGAGAGAGAGAGAGAGAGAGAGAGAGAGAGAGAGACTGAGAGACAGAGAGACAGAGAGAGAGAACAGCAAATTATGATTTGTTATAATAATAAGATTGAAGACCTGCTTATGACTGGATATTCTTAAAAAAATGCTATTTCAGCAAAGAATGGTGATACTAAAGCTTAGTTGAACATCCGGTCTGGGAAGGGGGCAGTGATGGTTCGGCCATGGAGGGGGTGGTAGGGGTAAGGGTAAGTGGGGGTGGACGGGGAGAGGGTAAGGTCGAGCCATTACATCCTCCATCTCAATACACCTCAAACCATCACGAAGGTGAGACTGCAGCGAGAGGGGCTGCCGGTTCATTCATTCAGGAGTCTTGCTATGGATGTAGGACGGAGAGGTGATGGAGATTGAGTAAACATGCATACATTTCAATGATATTTATTTGGCCTGCAGATGTTGTGATCACAGTTAACAAGAACAATTTGTAGGTAGAGATCGCATCTCCGTGACGATGTGAAATGTTTCTCTCTTTTAGTAAATGCTAACCTACTGACTTTGACTGAGTTTACTAAGTGAAGTGTCGTGTGGTGGACTTTAGAGAGGGAGAGAGACAGAGACAGAGACAGAGTGAGAGACAGAGAGAGAGAGAGAGAGAGAGAGAGAGAGAGAGAGAGAGAGAGAGAGAGAGAGAGAGAGAGAGAGAGAGAGACAGAGAGAGACAGAGAGAGAGAGACAGAGAGAGAGAGAGAGAGAGAGAGAGAGAGAGAGAGAGAGAGAGAGACCGAGACAGAGACAGAGACAGAGATACAGATCGTTACTCTTAAAATGTAATTTGGGCAAAGAACGAATGAAGTTGGTATATTCTCCACGTTACATTAATGATATTGGGTAAAGAACGAAGTTAGCATATTGGTCGTGTTACCTTACAAGGATGTAAGGGTGAGAGTGAAGGCGGGCTTGAAAATTGACATGGTGATCATCCTCTGATGCGTTGTCAGTCTAAGTGAAATGGAGAAAGATATGTGAACAGCGGCAGCAGGAGAAAGGAAAATGATGTTACTTTCCCCAACTATTAAATGATCTGAAGAGAGAGAGAGAGAGAGAGAGAGAGAGAGAGAGAGAGAGAGAGAGAGAGAGAGAGAGAGAGAGAGAGAGAGAGAGAGAGAGAGAGAGACAGAGACAGAGCGAGTGATAGAGAGAGAGAGAGAGACATGGGGACGGAGAGACTGAGACAGATAGAGAGAGAGAGAGAGAGAGACAGGGAGACAGAGACAGATAGAGCGAGAGTCGCAGACCCTGGCGAAACGCAATGGTAATGGGTGTCCCACCACTTCCGGTGACGTAGGAGAAATACCCAGACTAGTTGGAAAGATGACCAGTCAGGCTCCAACCTGCGACCAGTACGCTTACCCCGTCGCGACATTGAAAAACGCTTTAGGTAATGGTACACTCCCCTCCTGCAGGAGACTTTGCCCTCATCCTCACACACACACACACACTTAGCTCTTCCTGTAGGGGACGTTGAAGGTTTGTCTAACCACATAATGGCCCGCTGCAGTCTCACAACGAGAGTGACTTCTCTCTTTCTTGACCCGAACACAGAAAAAGCCAGGTGCAGCCCCGTGTCTTTTCCATGCATTTCTTACAAACATCACTTAAGACCTTCCTGTAGGGGAGTCAATGGGTTTGTCTAACCACATAATGGCCCAGAGCACTCTCTCCAGACGAAGGGGGAAACTCCATCCAGCTCCCATCCCAAAACAACATAACAGACCGTGCTGCCTTCTCCTCTCATCTACACACTAACTCACGATCAACTCTTTTACTCCTTCCTCCATCTTCCTTCTATTTTCTTACTCTATCACTTGCTAAACACACACATATTCATTTCACTCATTCCTCTTACTCCACCACTTACTCTCACACAACAAGATCTCCAATCTTTCCTGACCACTTACCTTAACCCCCGAGGACTAGACCCGCGCGCGCGCGCGGGGTGGGGGACCGCACCTGCTCGCCGCCACTCAAGACCGACACGCGTCAAACTTCCGGGAAATTCCCCCAAAAGCCTGTGCGACTAGACACACGCGCACCACCTGGCACTCATCAACATGACCTCCCCTCTTTCCTGTCCACATACCCAAACACAACACGCGTCCGAAACGCGCCAAAACTTCCGGGAAATTCCCCCAAAACCTGTGCGACTAGACACACGCGCGGCACCTGTCGGCTGGCACTCCATGGAGTACCAGCTGGCAGCTGGTGCGCGCGGTTCTAGTCGTACTTTACACTACTTATCTCAGCTATGGTATTTGTGCTTGGGGTTCTACTTCCCAAAATCATTTACATCTTGTATTTACTCAACACAAAGCTGCTATTAGGACAATATCCAATTCTGGCCCCAGACATCACTCGGCTCCCCTTCTCAAATCTCTGAATATGTTAGATATTAAGTCACTGCCCATCCTCTCATGTGTATTATATATATATATATATATATATATATATATATATATATATATATATATATATATATATATATATATATATATATATATATATATAAAACTCTGAACTCTAATGCCAATCCTGACCTTAAAAGCTTATAATCAAAGAGTATAATATAAAAAGGGTATAATCAGATCATTGTATACAACACATTGAGAAAGAATAAACGTTAGGTATTCAATGTGGTTAGGTGTGATGTACAATGCCAATACAACAGACAAACTAGTCCCCACTAACGTGGTGTACAATGCCAGTACAACTAACGCACTATAGTCCCTACTAGCGTGGTGTACAATGTCAGTACAAGTAACACACTATAGTTCCTACTAGCGTGGTGTACAATGTCAGTACAACTGACAAACTAATCCCCACTTACGTGTTGTACAGTGCCAGTACAACTAACGCACTATAGTCCCTACTAGCGTGGTGTACAATTCCTGTACAACTGACACACTATAGTCCCTACTAGCGTGTTGTACAATGTCAGTACGATTTACACACTAGTTCACACTAGCGTGGTGTACAATGCCAGTACAACTGACACACGATAGTCCCTACTAGCGTGCTGTACAATGCCAGTATAATTTACACATTATCCCACACTTGCGTGGTGTACAATGTGTGTGTACAATGTACGTGGAGGCAGAGTGTGAGGGAGGGAAATGTTGTTGGTGGACCTGTAGTCAGGGTGGCTTCAGAGGTAGGGTCTCAAATTTCAGTGTTTATGGCAGGGTCGTCGGTGGTCTTGTGATTGAATATTTTTTTGGTTGTCGCCAAGTTACACTTTTTCAGGTCTATATAGTGGATAATTGATTTTCATTAATGAATTTGTTATACTTGTATTATACATTTGTTCTACATACATATTGAGATTGTAGAGTAAAAATAACTTCAAACTACTTGAACTAACTTTCAAATTCCAGTTCAATGGCCAGTCCTCATGTACCTAGTAATCCTTGTTTCTTTATTGTGTATTGTTATTATTATGTATTATTCTAATCTGCTTTTGTGTCAAAATTTCTTCAATGTACCTGTAAACATTTTTTGTCAATTTTACTGTAATTATTCTATGTAAAATTATCTGTACCAGTAAAGAAAAGCTGTAAAGTACTTGTAAACATTATTTATCAATTTTACTGTTAATTTATCTCAACGCTAGGCATGCTAGTGGCTTTACAAGAATCTAAATTCAACTTCATTTCTATATTCTCTGTTAACCCCAATGTACCTTCTTGCATATAACTATAAATAAATCAATAAATAAATGCAGTATTCTCTGTGGTTATAGTGTCAGTTGGGGGTTAATGGGCCAGGCCGAGCTTGCCTGTGCCCCACATCTGGGCAAATATCACCCTTATAGCTGACTAGTTGGTATAACGGCTTTTCCAAAACCTCTCTCTCGCCAGAATTATACTGGCATATGAGTATTTATGGAAGTTGATGAATCCCCAGTTTCTGTCATTGTCATTTATAATAAATAAGGTTTATACTTAAGTTAGGAGCAGTATATGTGGATGACATTCCCCAGTTTGGCACCTTCTTTTGATAATTACCTGCTTGTAGCTGACATATAACATATTCTGTGTCAGCCATAATTCACCTAGACATCGATCCAATCAATCAATTTCTTTCTTTATTATACACCCCATACCAATCCCGTGGGCGGTGGTGTAAAGGATTACAGAGGCACATAATCGGTGCAGGAACTAAACCCTCCAGTTCGTTTAGGTAAGCAAATAACAAACTTTTGACGCTAGTTAAAAAATTATTAATGTTATATATACATGTACACATACTCATGCATACATATACATACGTATACATATATAAATACACATACATATTTAATCACCCACACATCAATAATCTTTTGTGTCACAAGTGATTCAACAAGAGGCTCACAACAGTCAATATACAAGGCACTTTACATCTATGATAAGTCACACAATAAGTCTTGCTGCACACCCACCCAACTGGGCGGCAGCTTAACAGTCATGTGCATGCATTACTTACAGTAAGCAATTTTGGATACTTCGCTAAGATTTCGGGAAGCACATCATTATGAATGAAGAACTTACACATTTCTTGGACACTATTGATGGAGTTATCTTTAAATTCCTAGATTTTTTCACATTCTATTATATAATGACGATCCTGCGTCGTAATGAACATACATATTTCTTATATTTCTTTACTTCTGTGTTGTGTATTAAAGTAACTTAAATTTTATAAGTTAATTTCCTGCAGTATATGATGAAGACAGAGTGCCATTAAGGTAACATTGCAACTTTATAGGAAAACGTTAAATCATAAATTTCTTATTTCTTGATTATTATACTTGAAATATTGTTACATTCAACGTGTGAAAACAAAGTTTATATCTGTATTTTTAATAAAATATAAAACCTTAATGCTTATCAACGGATCTCTGAGTTTTTTAGTTAGTTTAGTTCATTTATTATGCACCCCATACCCATCTTGTGGACGGTAGTGGAAAGGGTTACAGAGGCACATAAGGGGCTCAGGGTTTTATTGGATGAACCATAGATGTGTGGCTCCTCTTGCATGTTAGTATGATGATAAATGGAATTACTGGTGTCGATTTCACTTTCCCTCAGATCTACAAGATTTTGTTGAAGTTCTCAGTGTACTGCTGCTCTCAGTTTGCTCATTGACAACCCAAGGTTACACTCAACGTCTCGTTTAAAGGCAGATTCTTTGGCTAACTTATCAGCTCTATCATGCATTTGGATACTACATGAAATGGACTCTGTTACCATCATTAATAATTTAGTTGTATTTGTGTCTAGCATCGGACACGAGCATGTTACAGTTATCTTGAGATGATTTCGGGGCTTTAGTGTCCCCGCGGCCCGGTCCTTGACCAGGCCTCCACCCCCAGGAAGCAGCCCGTGACAGCTGACTAACACCCAGGTACCTATTTTACTGCTAGGTAACAGGGGCATAGGGTGAAAGAAACTCTGCTCATTGTTTCTCGCCGGCGCCTGGGATCGAACCCAGGACCACAGGATCACAAGTCCAGCGTGCTGTCCGCTCGGCTCCCTAAAGTTAGTTATTTTAGTTATCCACCTGGAACAATGCTGACCTTCAATAAAGAAATTCTGGAGGGCTTCTGTGCAAGGGTTAGGATGAGTTAGCCTAATTTTTTTTAACCAATTTGACAGTTAATTTCAGTAACACGATCAACAACAGCGTGTTTATTAAGATATTAAATAAGGTAGGACTGAGGACACCTCCCAGCTGGGTGTCTAGTAATCCATTGATGGATGACTTAGGCACCCCCTGCAGAGTGCCTAAGTTATCCATCCTTAGCTGGAGCATCTCTGTGAATTACATAATTTATCAGTATTGTGCGGCCTGTGATCCCCGCCTGGCTTTGACACTGATACTTAGGTAGTTGTAAACATATGTATTTTCACTTGGGCTTTAAATATGTCTATGGTAAAGTATTTAAAATGAAGCTTATGTTTCTGTCTTTCTTAAGACATATAAAACATTTTTTTTAATAACGAATTTACGTGAAATAAACATTGATCTGAGAGAGAGAGTAGCTCCGTCGATCGATCAAATATCTTCAGTTGTACTTAAAATATTTATCTGGTAGATATCTTACATATAGCTCCCATTTCTGTCTTTATTCTGATTAATAAATAATTTTTGTTTAATAAGTTATCAAGATGTTTTCAACAATATTCTTTCGGCGTTCGTCTATTCCAACATGGGCGACCATTTTGAAAACGCGATACATTGGTTAACCCAACTGATACTTGGGTCTGTTTACTTTATTCTTCAGAACGCATTAGTGTATATATAAATTTTTGGAGTTATAAATTTCCAATTTAAGTGGATAATTACTTATAATTAAAAATTTTATTTACCCTGTATTTAGATTAATGGTGCATAGGCGATATGCCTACTTCATTATTATTAATAACAAACTAAACTAAGTCCAAACTTTGGACTAAAAACCAAAGTTGGGAACATTAGTGAAATACCATCATAGTATTTAAGAGTGCCTCCAATGCCCTTGCACCACTCATAGCTTTGCTGCTCAGCCCTTGACAAAAGTGAGTTTCCGATTGGACTCATTAACCTGAGAAAGGCTTTTGATACCATAACTACCTCTTAATTAAAATCCACCATTATAGAATCCGTGGCCTTACCCTGAACTGTATCCGATTTTGTACCCCCAAAATGTATCCAATCCTATCAAAGTCACAGACACCAATATGTAGCCATCAATGATTCAATGATACAACCTCTCCCACTCTACCATAGGGGTGTCACAGGGCAGCATCCTAGGACCCCCTAGTATTTCGTATATACATAAATGATCTGCCTAATGTCTCTAACATGCTTAAAAAATCCACTTGTGGATGTCAACCAACAAACTCACACTAAACATAGAAAAGTATTTTACTTAAATAAATAAATAAATTGTTAAAATGTCTTGTTTTTTTGGTCAGGATGAGTGAAGCCACGAAGGCTTCATATATCAACACACGCACACTCACACACACACGTGTGTGTGTGTGTGTGTACTCACCTAGCTGTGTTTGCGGAGGTTGAGCTCTGGCTCTTAGGTCCCGCCTCTCAACCGTCAATCAACAGGTGTACAGATTCCTGAGCCTATTGGGCTCTATCATATCTACACTTGAAACTGTGTGTGGAGTCAGCCTCCACCACATCACTTCTTAATGCATTCCATTTGTCAATCACTCTGACACTAAAAAGTTCTTTCTAATATCTCTGTGACTCATTTGGGCGCTGAGTTTCCACCTGTGTCCCCTAGTGCGTGTGCCCCTTGTGTTAAAAATCCTGTCTTTATCTTCCCTATCAATTCCCTTGAGAATCTTGAATGTGGTGATCATGTCCCCCCTAACTCTTCTGTCTTCCAGCGAAGTGAGGTTTAATTCCCGTAGTCTCTCCTCGTAGCTCATACCTCTCAGCTCGGGTACTAGTCTGGTGGCAAACCTTTGAACCTTTTCCAGTTTAGTCTAATCCTTGACTAGATATGGACTCCATGCTGGGGCTGCATACTCCAGGATTGGCCTGACATATGTGGTATACAAAGTTCTGAATGATTCTTTACACAAGTTTCTGAATGTCGTTCGTATGTTGGCCAGCCTGGCATATGCCGCTGATGTTATCCTCTTGATATGGGCTGCAGGAGACAGGTCTGGCGTGATATCAACTCCCAAATCTTTTTCTTTCTCTGACTCCTGAAGAATTTCCTCTCCCAGATGATACCTTGTATTTGGCCTCCTGCTCCCTTCATTACATTACATTTGGTCGGGTTAAACTCTAACAACCATTTATTCGACCATTCCTTCAGTTTGTCTAAGTCTTCTTGAACCCTCAAACAGTCCTCTTCTGTCTTAATCCTTCTCATAATTTTGGCATCGTCCACAAACATTGAGAGAAATGAATCTATACCTTCCGGGAGATCATTTACATATATCAGAAACAAGATAGGACCGAGTACAGAGCCCTCTGGGACCTCACTGGTGACTTCACGCCAACCGGAGGTCTCACCCCTCACCGTAACTCTCTGCTTCCTATTCCTTAGGTACTCCCTTATCCATTGGAGCACCATACCAGCTACACGTGCCTGTCTCTCCAGCTTATGTACCTCTGGGGGTGATGTGTTGGGAGCTGTGGTTTCCTGGTTTTCCCCTCTCGCCCTGCGCTTCTTCCTTGCTTCTGCCGCCATGGCCCTCAACTCCCTCGTCATGTCCCTCTGGAGGAATACTTTTTTGAATTCTTGCACATGTTGCAGGTGGCTTTTCTTTGTTAGAATCGTGTCCTTTGTGTTCTCGTTTGCAAACACTATCTTTAACACACGGTCTTGGTCATTTTTGTACCAGCCTAACCTGAAACCCATCTCAATGCTATGCTCAGCCCCTTCCATGTCTAGTGCCTTCAGTATTTCATTCACTGCCGCTTTGTCCTTATCATTCCACTCTTTCCTATTAGAGCCTTCCTGCACTTTAATACCCACAACTATCACTGCTCTTTTCCTTTCCAGCAGCTGGCTAGTGGAGCGTGCTGCTTCCTGTGAGGTGGCTGCTTTCATGGCTACCTCCATCACTGCAGACATTACTTCAGAGTTGTTTTTTTTTTTAGCATTTCTGCAAATGTTGCTTTTATTGTGGCATTGTCTTCCAAAATACTATTACCACCTTCTCCCTGGGTGGTTATCTGAGTCTCAGCATCGATACTGTTCTCTTTGAGGGCTCTAATCTCCTCCTTTGCTGCTGTCTGATATCTTTTTAGGTTGGTTATTTCATTCTTCCTTTCCTGCATTTCACTCTTGATGTCGTCCAGAAACTGGGCGACATTTCCTTCGTTTCGTCACCTGAACTTTTCCCTGTTCCCCTGTTGCCACTGGCTGTCATGCTTGACCCTGTTCCTAGTTGTACCATGATAGGATTTGCCAGAAGGGCAGAGCAGGGTGGGGGAGAGAGAGATAGAGAGAGAGAGAGAGAGAGAGAGAGAGAGAGAGAGAGAGAGAGAGAGAGAGAGAGAGAGAGAGAGAGAGAGAGAGAGAGAGAGAGAGAGAGAGAGAGAGAGAGAGAGAGATAAAGAGAGAGATAGAGAGACAGAGAGAGAGGGAGGGGAGAGAGAGAGAGAGAGAGAGAAAGAGAGAGAGAGAGAGAGAGGGAGAGAGAGAGAGAGAGATAGAGAGAGAGAGAGAGAGAGAGAGAGAGAGAGAGAGAGAGAGAGAGAGAGAGAGAGAGAGAGAGAGAGAGAGAGAGAGAGAGAGAGAGAGAGAGAGAGAGAGAGAGAGAGAGAGAGAGAGAGAGAGAGAGAGAGAGAGAGAGAGAGAGGAGAGAGAGAGAGAGAGAGAGAGAGAGAGAGTGGGAGAGAGTGTGTGTGTGTGTGTGTGTGTACTCACCTATTTGTACTCACCTATTTTTGCTTGCGGGGGTTGAGCTTTGGCTCTTTAGTCCCGCCTCTCAACTGTCAATCAACTGGTGTACAGATTCCTGAGCCTACTGGGCTCTATCATATCTACATTTAAAACTGTGTATGGAGTCAGCCTCCACCACATCACTACCTAATGCATTCCATCCGTTAACTACTCTGACACTGAAAAAGTTCCTTCTAACATCTCTGTGGCTCATGTGGGTACTCAGTTTCCACCTGTGTCCCCTTGTTCGCGTCCCACCAGTGTTGAATAGTTTATCCTTGTTTACCCGGTCGATTCCTCTGAGGATTTTGTAGGTTGTGATCATGTCTCCCCTTACTCTTCTTTCTTCCAGTGTCGTAAGGTGCATTTCCCGCAGCCTTTTCTCGTAACTCATGCCTCTTAGTTCTGGGACTAGTCTAGTGGCATACCTCTGGACTTTTTTCCAGCTTCGTCTTGTGCTTGACAAGGTACGGGCTCCATGCTGGGGGCCGCATACTCCAGGATTGGTCTTACATATGTGGTGTACAAGATTCTGAATGATTCCTTAAACAGGTTCCTGAACGCTGTTCTGATGTTAGCCAGCCTCGCATATGCCGCAGACGTTATTCTTTTTATGTGGGCTTCAGGAGACAGGCTTGGTGTGATATCAACTCCTACATCTTTCTCTCTGTTCGTTTCATTATGTACTTCGCCTTCTATTTTGTATCCTGTGTCTGGCCCCCTATTTCCACTGCCTAGTTCCATTACTTTGCATTTACTCGGGTTGAACTTCACTGTGTGTGAACTGTGTGTGTGTGTGTGTGTGTGTGTGTGTGTGTGTGTGTGTGTGTGTGTGTGTGTGTGTGTGTGTGTGTGTGTGTGTGTGTGTGTGTGTGTGTGTGTGTGTGTGTGTGTGTGTGTGTGTGTGTGTTTGTGTGTGTGTGTGTGTATCATCTTATCAGATGGAGAAAACATTAATACCTCTGCATTTGCTTTCTTTAGTGGCTGGAGATGGTACACTGAGCAAAGGTTGAATGGATGTAGTAACGGAGGTCCACATTTAAACTATTCCAGGGTACTGCAGTAAAAATGATAAGATCTAAGGGAAGGGGAAAAATTATACTACAATAAATGATATGAAATGTGTTAAGTTTAGTTGGTCCTCTCCAGTACGTGGTTAGCCCAACTATTTCCGAGGCAGTTGAAGAAATAAAAAAAGGTAAATAAATGTATGGATGACTAAAGTCTTACTGTGGACCAGCAATTAAGAGAGGGTTATCTTCGAGGAAGAAACCAAAAACGTATTTGCTCGTGTAAAAAAGAGTTAAAGACAGTATTTGAATGTCAACCAATGCAGGTATAGAGGTGTGGGTAGTGCGGTGTGTTGGCTGTGACAACCCTTCAGATCCAGGTGTACGCTAGCTGCAGGTAAGTGGGCATGTAGTATAATAAAACGACTCAACAGTAGTGATGTAGAGATACAGACAGGTCAGGAAAGACATCTTCACCAATACAGTTTAGTGAAAGGGGGTTGTTGGGGTTATGCTAGTCTGCATGCGTTAAATTCATTAGTTCAAACCACACCACGGTGGTGAGAGGTCACAGGTGAAGGCTGGCTTAGTGTGGATGGTGCGTGTTGTGGTGTGGATGGTGCGTGGGAGTATGATGGGTTGGGCGGGCGTGGGTGCAGTGGGAGAGCGGCGTTGTTCCATCAAGAAACCGCCTGGCATTCCTAACGACATGTGACTGCCTGTCTGCGTGGGTATTGTTATGATCTCAGCCTGCAGGAGAAACGAGTCTCCATCCTTGAGAGTTATTCATCAAGCCGGACCTGAGTAGAAGGTCTAGCAAATATTGAGGTGATAACCCATATGAAAAATAGTATGGTGGATTCAATGAACAGTTTAAGATTATGGGCAGTAAGTAAGGAAATAGATAAATGACTGGCAAGGAGATGTGGACATTTTGCTGGAGGCGTGAGGCTCGTTTCTGGAGGGCTCTGACTTCACTTGAGGCCAGACATCACAGGGGGAAAGCCGCGCTCCGTTGAGCTCCCGTCAGAAGGGAACCCCTAGTGATATATCTCGAAGAGAAGAGAAGTGTGTAGACGTGTCAGCTGTGGAACTGAGCTGGGAACGTTGTGGTCTCAAGTCCTGGTCGAAGAGGAGAGTATTAAACCGCCCAGAGGCATTATTGTGGGCCGTGGAAGCGCCCTGACCAAGCTTCGTCAGAGGGAGGAGCGCCCTCGACCAGACAATCTGTGGTAAGCACGATATACGCCAGTTCATAGTGGTTGCTTGTAGTTGGTCGTGTGCCCAGCGACAGTAGCAATGTTTATTGATAAGTTAGACATGTTTTAATAAGGCAGAAAGCCTGAAATAAGAGAGTGGAGAGGGAGGAACACGGAGCGACGTCCGTCCCCTCTGAGCACTGGCAGGCAACTGAGGGAGCCCGGCTCCTGATGGTGGAAGACCCTCCCAGCGTGAGTGAGGACCGCTGCTGGGCGAGGTGGAGTATGGACACGCCCAAAACGGGGGAGTCCACTCCCACTGTTCGTAGAGGACAGATAGAGGTTTGAGGCAAGCATATTGTGTGATTATTTGTGTTTATGTGTTAAAGGGGAAACATTTTTATTGGAGTGTCGATGGGTTGCAGGTTTGTCTTTGGGGAAGAAGTTGCTGAGAACTTCGAAGCCAGCACAGAGGGAGTAGTTGATGAGACTCCAAGGTAGTGGAGCAGGGGACCTCGAACTGTGAGGAGAAGCAGTGAAGAGGAGTGTCACGTGCTTCTGTAGAGGTGGTGAAGCACCATAGTTGCTCGAGGAAACTTCATGGTGTAGCAGCCAAGAGAGCTGTGGAGGACCCTAGCAGAAGGGTGAAGCACTGTAGTTGCTCAAGGAAACTTCATGATAGCAGCCTGGAGGAGCTGCAGAGGATCCTGGTAGTGAAGCCCGGAAGAACCTAAAGATATTAGGGTAGTGAACTTCCAGAGGTGGAAGGGAAGTTCTGGTGGATTACTTGTAGGGAGTTGATAGTGTTTGGTTGTCATTAGCGTGCAAGACGCAGTGAGAGGTGAGTGATTGTTGGCATTCTTATGTCAAGGAGTGTTTTATACTGAAGTTTAGAGTTACAGTCGTAGGCTGGATTACCTACAGATGTATGCATTCTAGAACTGATAGGGTGATCGATTGATCATTGCGGTGTAGCAAGGAACATTTATGCTGATATATGTTATTGCATTCACATGCTGATTTTCTTTGTACACATTTATAGATACATATATATATTCTCTTGCTTTATGGTGCAACAGTGTATGTAGACTTGATCAACTTGAGGAGGTTGATAGTATCAGGTGGTGAACCAGGAGATAGGATACCACTTGATAAGCTGATGATAGAGTTCTAATGGTGTTGGAGTGCAACCTGATTGAAATAGTATAGAGTATAGGATTCATTATTATTATGTGTGTGTATGTATTGTATATGTGCTTTGTCCAGTTAATGAATTCCAATTTGCTGGTGTTTGCCCTTGTCCTAGTGAGGCTTCCCAGGAAATAGTAAAGGAAGAGATAGGGAGAGAAAGAACCAAGAACCACCGCTGTGGACAGGGTAAGATGGAAGATTAGTAAGTTAAAGGGATTGAGGAGACCACATCACATAAGGAGAGAGTGGGGAGTCACAACGGCCGAGTTGGTGTGTGCACGTGACAACGAGGCTAAGTATTGGAGCCGCATCCCCTAAATGTGTGACGTTGAGCCCCTCTCCAAGAGCCAGAAGCGCCCAGGGTGATCTCCTGGTAAAGTATAAACACTCTACCGAGTTGTGGGTTGGGTTGTCCATAGAGAAGGATCAACGACAACAACACCAACCAACCCACAATCTATAATAAATTGGGGACCTGTCTGGGATAGTGAACTGACACACCCACACCCTGTCAAAGAGTGGATTTGTACACCCTTGCTAAAATAAACTGTGTGACCGCAGGTGTATACTCTCTCTCTTGGGAAGACTCACAGGACAGGATGGATAAGGTGCAAGCATTTGTGGAGTCAGGCAAGCCTGAGGACTTGGAAGGTTGCACGAGGGATCAATTGAAACAAATAGCAGAAAAATGTGGCATCAGGTTGAAAGCATCTAAAGTAGCTGGGATGAAGGATGAGATCCTGAGGCAGTTAAGAGCCAAAAGTGAAGCGGCAGAGCAAGGAGCCCAAAAAGGAGCTGAAAGTGGAATGGAGGATGATGGGCAGGATGAAGTGAGATCCCCGGGATCGAGTAGGAGCAGCAAGAGCAGCCCCAGTAGCAGGAGTAGCCGAAATAGGAGCTTGGAGAGATTCCAGTTAGAGCTCCAGATGCAGCGTGAGGAGAGACAGTTCCAGCTGGAAAAGATGAAATTAGAACTCCAGATGAAAAATGAAGCGAGAAAGAAAAAGAGAAAACCAGACTGGAAATAGAAAAAGAGAAAACCAGAATAAGAGAACTGGAGTTGGAACAGGAGAAAGAAAAAGCCCAGGTCGAAAAGAAAAAGAGAGAACAAAACAAATGCAGATAGAAGCGAATAGAACCTTGGCTGAGCAAAGGATTGAACATGGGTTGCCAGAGAGCACCACCCAGGTATCACACTCACCAGATGTTAGGGTTAGGGAGAAGGACATTCCCTTGTTTGTTCCCGAAGAGGCAGAGAGCTTCTTCGAGCATTTTGAGAAAGTAGCCAGTATCAAGGAGTGGCCACAGGAGGAATGGGCCCAGCTGGTCCAGTTAAGATTGACCGGTGCAGCCAGGGAGGCATACACCCAATTGTCATTGGAAGAGTGCCAGGATTATGCCAAAGTAAAGAGGAGCATATTGCGCTCGTTTCAGTTAACCCCAGAAGCTTATAGAAAGCGCTTCAGAGAGATGGTGAAGGTTGGAGCGTGTACTTTGGCTGAGACAGCATGAGATCTGGAAAGACGATTCCAGAAGTGGATTGAGGCTGCTGGAGTTGGATCTTACGCTGACCTGAAGCAACTGATGGTCATGGAGAAGTTCTTGGAGATGATGCATCCCGAAACAAAGTTCAAGATCCAAGAAGCAGGGATAAAGGAGGTGAAAGATGCTGCAGATAGGACGAATATGATTACTGAAGCGTACAAGAGCTTAAGGGAGAACAGAGTGAAGAATGAGGTGAGACGCAACAGTAGCAGATCCATTGGAGTCTGGGGAGGAAAAATTATGAGAGACCCAGAGGAGTCTGGGGTGAGAAGAATTTTGTTAAATGGGCAGATAAAAGTAAGTACCCTAAAACTCAGAAGAGTAGGTCGCGCACTTCCTCTGAAAGTGAAGATGGAGGAGCTAAACGAGAAACTGATCGTTATCCAGGGAATCAAGAGTCCAGTAAAGCCCCACTGAGTGCAAATAGTCTGCCTGGCCCTAGGAACTCTCATGCGAGTGGACAAAGTCAGAGCCACTCTGGTTCGTATAGGAGAGATTTCTCCCAGGTGAGGTGTTACAATTGTAACGGATTGGGTCACGTGATGCGAGATTGTCGGCAGGGCAAAAGAATTGTGACCCTGGCCATGTGTGACCCCCGAAGTAAATATACTAATGTGTTCCGAGACAAACCACAGAAGGTGAACTTAGTGAACGAGAGGTATAGGCCGTTCATGAGCAAAGGTTGGATCAGTGTTGGAGGCCAACCTGAGGTAGAAGTTGGTATTTTAAGGGATACCGAAGCTAATCAGAGCTTGATTGCGAGAAGCCTGATTGGGAATGATCGACGATTAGCTGGCAGTGGGAAGATGAAAGTATATGGGTTATTGTCTGAGAGTGACATGCCCATTTGTACTGTCCAGCTAAGGTCGGAATATGTGTCGGCGGAGGTGATGTTGGGAGTGTGCCCCGACATACCTGTTCCAGGAGTCCAAGTGATCCTGGGGAATGACTTGTGCGGGACAAAGGTGTTGCCGAGAGTCGTAGCAGAGACTGTGCCAGAGGAGTGCCCAAAAGGCCACGGTGTAACACGGGGAGAGTTTCTCGTCTTATCTTTCCTTCTTCTTTTCCCCCTCTACCCGTATTCTTACTTTTTATTCTCTACAAGGGACTCCAAAACTTTTACCAAAGCCAACTCCACGCCACGTGGTCCTAAGACGATTGACCGACTTAGGATTCTACAACCAGTATGACGTGACCTAGGCTTCGAGCAAAACCCAAAAGTCGCCTCCACCGCCACCACCAGACCAGTAACACAGAGCAATGATCGAGGTCTGGATCGATCATGCTAAGTAATCAACCTTGGGGCTTGATCCCCACTATAACCGATGACCTTGAGAGTTCTTAAGTGTGGAATTAATTACACGGGAATGATGAATTCCGATTCGATGTTAGAATCGACGCCCAATCCAACTCTGCCTCGTTTGGACCACGTGACCAGGACAAGTTCCCATACTGTACATATAAACAAATACATGGAAATAATAAAAATGCAAAATAATAACTAATTAATTTATTAAAAGAAAAACTAAACAAAATCTAAAGATGTTCACTCCCTGTCACTTTAACACTCCCTACTTTTCCTGAACGGCAATGAGTTGACTATCCCTATAAAAAAAACTCATAAAGCAACTCTACCTTGGGCGACCAGCTCTAGATGTTGGGGGGACTGGTCTTGGGAGAGAGGTAAGATGGTTGACCTCTCCCAGTTGATCTTGTGTCCACACTGATCTCTCCTCGTCTGGTCTACCCCAGACTAGAGCATTGTATCCTTCCGCATAGTCTAAGTTTTACCAAGTTACTAGCAAGGTTTAAAGTTATAACAATTAACCTCTGTTGTACTTAATTGATCCAGACTGGTTGAATTATTTTACTGAAATTAAATTACACAAGCATCTAACGGCAGAGCTGTTCCCGATCCCCAAACTGGTTAATTGAACTTTCAGAAATAGTAGACATGTCAACCCTGATGACCTATGACCGCCAGGTCACTCCGCCTTACAACTTAGATCTGATTCGTGATGTCACTGATGGTGACTTAACTCAATAATTAGAATACTCTTGATATTGTACCCAGTAATATTATACAATACAATTTTAATACAAAATGAATAAAGGCTAATTTCTCTAACTTACTGAATACTATAGGATGATCCATTATACGCAGCTATGAATAAGGCGTCGATTATTTTCACCGCGAATTCCCCTGGGTCAGGTCCCGGGTCACCACGCGGGCCCAGCTTCCCATTCTCTTTGTGTCGATAAACCACTCTGGATAATTCTTACAACAGCCTAGTTTGTTACAACCCCCCCCCCGCACAAGCACTTAGTAAACCTTGTTAATTTGTTAAAAATCACGAGGTTTAGTATCCAAACCCACAATTCAACTCATGCCACAAACAAAAGCTAACCTAACTAATAAAATTTGACAATAATAGAGTCCAACATCATAATAAATATGTTCATTTCATAAATTTCTCAGCTGTCAACTGACAGCAATCCTCTAACATCAGGAAACATACATCCTATCCTTACTGACATAGCTAAATAACATGTCCCTACTCTACCATCAAAGACTAGCTATTAAACTCTCTTGGCTCTTCACTAGCCAAGTCCATGTGTCCTCTAGAGCCGGCCACACCGTGCTCAAACAAACATTAAAGTTATATCTCAGACTGAACTTTCAGTCATCCGGGAGCGTACTACGGAACTATCAAGTTCACATCCGTGTACTACCCTCCCCATCAATGTCAACCTTGACATGTTAAGGAACACACCTAACGTTTATTACATGTATCTAAAAATATAAAAAAAATTCCTATACTATATCACAGGTTTCAGCTGACTGTACAGCCAAGTGTTCTCACTCACTAGAAGTGTCAATGTTTATATTGGTCCGCCTCTCCTGTGTTCAAACATTCTGAAAAAAATAGCACAACATAATTTTCCATAACCGTTTGTTCTGGGCTGAGACAATTACACAGGGGCTTCGATTTTGATTACTGACCAATTTATAGAGTAAAATTTTCATATATTATACCAGAATTATTTTAAATCTGTTTTTCAACATTTATAAAGTATTGATTCTAAATCTGTTTTTCAACATTTAAACAAAAGTGTCCAGATGTTCTTTACACAGATGTTCAGAGCCAACTTTGTTGTTTGTATCAATTGTTCATATTGAGTAACGAGAAAAAAAAATCGATGCTGCTGGATGCTGAATGTAGTCGCTGACGATGACGGTGTCGATCTTGCTTCTCCCCATGTAGACATCAATACCTGGTCCTCTTGTACTCCCATCCGGTACTCCTGAATGACGACAGAGTGTAGTAGAGCGGAGTGCCAAGTGACAGCTGTAGAATACTGTTACTTCGGCCATTAATCTTGCTCCGACAGTCCACACGCCTTCATATCAATCACAGTTCACACGGCAGTCTTGATGTTAAACTTGACGGCGCAGATGACCACAGCAGAGCAGGACTGGATGTACCAACGGTGTCTCTTAGCAGGAGTGATGTCAGAAGGTCGTAGAGGCGGGTTGCTTGTTTGCAGAACAGGTGAATCTCGTCTTCCATCATTGCTCACGTCATCTCAGGCGTTTCTTGATGTCACCAGGTTACTAGGCCGTAAACACCAACTGTGTATACCCTCGTACCGCCGACTTTAGGCCAAAGGAGACAATTTTGCGACCTTCTATTGGCGAGTCCCGGTACTCTGTAGGGAAACCGTGCCTTCCACCTGTGACCGCCTTACTTCTGCTTTCTTGTTACTTCAGATGACGTAATCATTAATCTTCCGGCGAAATTCTTGAGTACTGCTACGTGCTTTCCATTTCTTGACCTCTCCTCCAACACTGCTGGAATGGCTGCAGTCTTGATGACGCAGCAGGTGGGTAGTGGTGATCTCGAGACAGCTACCCCGGCGTTGTATGGCACCTCCGGTGACTGCTATAATGTGGACAGCTCGCTGGCCCTGACAACCTCGTTAGTGACGTGAGGCGTCGGCCGGGTGACTCTTGGACAGTCACTCATCCCCAAAGTAACTGATGTATGGGTTACTGGGTCTGGTGGGGGGAGGGCTTTGTGTAACGTGCCTCCCCTCGGTCTTTACAGACAAGGGTTCACGTGTGGCTGGAACAACTGGGTCGGTGTACCAATCAGACCTGGGAACAGACAGACACAACACAGCGGAAGCATAGATATACTCTGGGTTTGGTGGAGGTGGAACCCCAGAGCACGGTAAAAGTGCTACCTGAGTTAAGTATAGAATAGTACACTCATTGCCTTTACAGGAAAATCTAATGAATACTAAATTATACTAACCAAGGAAGTTACTTTACTGTATAGCGCGAGATCTCGTCACCATAGGGTGGCGAGACTGCACCTGACTACTGATGAGCGATGACAGAGGGTCATCCTCATCCTGACTCGTCGGTGAAGCCATGAGTCAGCACTGCTGAGTCAGGAACTAGACCCGCTGAAGGCAGTTCTAATTCCTCTCTAGCATGATAATGTTTCAATTTATTCACATGAATTGTCCTTTCCACCTGGTCCTCGAACACTCCTTTTATAACAAGATTAACCGGCCCCGCCCTTTTAATTACTCTATATGGTCCTCGCCACCTCGGAGCTAGTTTCCTGCTCTGATTGGCGGGCGCAGCCTCATTCACTCTCAATACGAGGCTTCCTTCCGTCAACTCAAGAGGGCGCACTTTCTTGTCATAAAAATGAGCATACCGAGTCCGTGCCTTCTTGGACGCTTCAGCTGCAATATTCCATGCATTTCTCATTTTTCCAAGGACCTCTGAAGGATAGTCCTCCCCGTATGCAACATTATGTCTGTTAAGCAGACCTGAGGGAAATTGCATGAATTACCAGTAAACAAATGAAGTGGTTGGGTGTTAATTGATTGGTGGATGGCAGTATTCAAGGCGAACTGAACATAGGGTAGGTGTTCATCCCAGGTGTTTGCATCATGTTCAGCAAGGATTGCAAGCATATCCTTGACTGAACGATTAGTCCGTTCCGTCATTCCGTTTGCTTGTGGGTGGTAGGCTGTTGTAAAAGCCGAAGTTGTCTCTAAAATCTTACAAACTTCTCTAAATATATTCCCATTGAATTCTTGACCCCGGTCAGAGACTAAAACTTGAGGTCCGAATACAGTAACGAACCTACGCAAGAACGCATCTGCAACCGTACGAGAATCCTTCTGAGGTAATGCAACTAGTGTAGTGTATCTAGACAGATGGTCAACTAGCACCAACACATATCTGTTACCTGAATGACTGTGGTGTAAATCAATCAGATCGGCCCCCACACGATCTAACGGTTCACGAATTTCAGGAAATTCCTGAAGTGGGGCTTGTACCTTAAGGGTGCCTTTCCTCCTCTGGCAACGAGGGCACGACTTCACGAAATTGATTACCTCAGAAAGTAATCCTGGAAAATAAAATAGAGACTTTGCTTTTAAGTGCGTTTTAAAGATCCCCGGATGCCCTGCAATTTTTGAAGCATGCGCAAGCTTTAACGCTGATGACCGCAACGTCCGGAATAACTAGTGAAATACTGCCCTATCATTCTGGCTATTAACATAATACAGGACGCCCTGTTTCACTCAAAATCATGAATAGGTAAATTCTTTTTCTTTTTGGGTATTTTCCTCCTCTAAATACTCAATAATTTCTTTCCATCTAGGCTCGCTCATCTGGTATTCTCTCATTTTATCTGATGGAATGGTTTCAATATTTTCATTAATCTGCATTGCCGCTATATTTCTACTTAGCGTGTCTGGCACAACATGTGCTGGACCAGGCTTGTACAAGATCTGGAATGAGTGGGCCGAAAGTTCGTGAGACCAGCGTGACATTCGTGGGCATTTCGTTCGCTTTTTAAATATGTGTGTTAATGCTCGATGGTCTGTGTAGATTACAAAATGCCGCTGAAATAGGTAAGGCTCGAAATACCTAACTGATTCTACTACTGCCAGTGCCTCCCGATCCGTAGCTGAATAACGAACTTCAGGTCCTTTGACCTTCCTACTGAAATAGGCTACTGGATGGGGTAAATTATCGCATCTCGCTGAATTAAGCACCCGCCAATAGCAATACCGCTGGCGTCAGTGTGCACTTCCCACTCTTTCTCAAAATCAGGAATAGCCAATACCGGTGTCGTGATTAGTTGGTCTTTCAGTTTGCGATAGGCCTCGTCATGTTCGATTTCCACACAAACTTCGCATTTTTCTTTGTCAGATCAGTCAGGGGTGCTGAAATGCCAGCGAAACCTTCAATATGACGACGAAAATATCCGGCCGCCCCCAAAAACCTACGCACGTCCTTTGCTGTCCTTGGAGTAGGCATGTCAGCAATGGCGCGGCAAGAATCTGGGTCAGGTCGGATACCGTCTGGGCACACCTGGAACCCCAGAAATTTGAATTTCTGAGCCGCCAGGGTGCACTTCTGAACATTCAGCCTGAAACCTGCCTGATCTAACAACTTCAAAGTCTCAGTCAAGTCCTGTAGGTGTTCCTCAAACGTCCTGGAATATATCACAACATCATCCAGGTACGCTAAAGAATGCCTACCCAGTACCGGACTAAGATAAGTTGATGGCCCTCTGAAACGACGAAGGCGCTGTCTTCAAACCAAACGGCATCCTACGGAATTGATAAGTGTGCCTACCATCCGAGAATGCTGTTTTTTCCTATCCTGTTCTGCCACCGGAATCGCCCAATACGCCGATTTTGCGTCAAGAGTTGAGAAATACTTAGCAGCACCAAATTGATCTATTATCTCCTGTATTCGGGGCAACGGATACACATCACCCTTAGTTAGTTCGTTCACCTTCCGGTAGTCAACACAGAAACGATAACTACCGTCCGGTTTCCGAACTAGCACAACAGGAGAGAGCCACGGTGACGTACTAGGCTCTATCACGCCCTGTCTCAACATTTTCTGGCACTCCTCCCTGATAATGTTCTTTGCCTGTTCCGGCAACCTCCACTGTCTTGTGTACACAGGCAAATGGTCACCAGTTGGAATGGTGTGCTCGATCTTATCAAGGAGACCAATCTGGTCATCCTCTGTCGCAAACAATTTCGGGAATTTCGTAAAACTCCTCTCAGTGCCTTCCTATCCGCCTGTGCAACATGTTGCAAATCAAGTGCTGAATTAATTTTTCTACTTCTCTACATTCTGTGCAACATTCTCGTCTCGTATTACTTTGGATGGTGTTTTAGTTCAACATGTTCAGTGCACTACATTGTGCAGTGACGGCTGGCGTCTCAGCTGACTCATGGTGAAAGATTTCTGTGTCCTCCACCATGGTTCCCTGAGATACCCTATCACCTGCCCTGAAGCGAAAAGTCTTATGTGAAAGATTGACAACTGGAATGAGTGCACCTTTATCGAGCACTACAACTAAGTGATGAGGAATTAATAAACTATCACATCTCCCAGCCACCTGAAGGGTGGTACCTGGTTGTATGTGACGTCCCACGGCTACTTTAATAAATTTAACAGAATGTGGTGGGCAACTCTGTTTGGTCAATGCATGCAATGCGCATGACCTCTTAACTGTGTCTGGAAGAGACTTAAAAATCAATTTTGGATAGTGCGCATTATATTTCAGCTTCCTTTAATTGAAGCTACAACTGGGGGATGGTCGATCATCTCCACTGGGTAGGAAGTCTGTCCCAACTGCAACCTGCAGTTCCTAGCCCCTTTTTGAGCAGACAAGGAATAATCAAATCGCGACAGAAAATCAGTTCCCATTAAGATGTGACCAGGAAAATCAAGGTTCTCTACGATCGTACATGTGTGAGGCTGCAATTCCCCATCAATCTCAAAATTAACTGTACCTTGACCTACGATCTCAATCTTTTCCCCATTGACCGCTGTTAATGTCTTTGCGCAACGTTGAAGACGTGCATACTTAAAATTGCTGAAGGCTGACTTTTTAATTACCGTTGCCTGGCTTCCTGTATCAACAAAAGCTGTCAATCTCACACCTTCCACTTTCACCTCAAAAGTAGGCCTACCATCACTAGGAGCCTGCTTTCATGCTCTCGTAATAGTGACTTTACAGTCCCTCTGTATATGCCCACGCATCCCGCAGGAGTAACACCTCCGCGGATCCCTGTTGTTACCCGCGCAGGGTGGCTCGAACTTGCAGCTGAGGGCTGCTTCCCGCCTGATGAACCCGCGCACAGTGACTCGCTTGGCTCCCTCGCCTTTACTTACCGCCTCTACGTATGGCGACAACCGAGTGCCCGATGTCCCTGCGCGCGTCTGCCTGTCTAGGGCTGTGGCGGCCTGTTGGACTAGGTCTTTATAACTCTCACCCGCTCCCCCGCAAGTAACAATGGCCCATATCAGAAGGTAACGTTTTGCAGAACAATTGTTTAGCGAATTGCTCTGCCTGACTCGAATCTAACCCCAGTTCCTTAGTGAGGTCGTCAACCCTGCTCTTTAATATTGACCCGAAATCCTTGACAGTGCTTCGGTCATCCCTCTTAGTGACTGGAGATAAAAATGAGCCACGTCCTCTGACAACTTGTCTTTGAATCTGTCCCTAATCGCTTGGACAAACTGAGGCCAAGTCGTCAGGTGCTGAAACTCTGTCAGTCTCGCCAGTGGACCGGCTACGTCCACGCAAGCCCCCACAGCGAGAGTAATTTTCGAACTATCCTCTGGGACAGCCTCCAGCATCGAACTAATCTCACAGCCAGTCTCCACTCGGCGGTTGCGTTCCACCTTAATAAGCGGCAACTCCCTACCTCTGAGTGTCGGCAGAGTCAACTTGGGAATCAGACTCACAATTCCCGGTTTGTGTGACGCTGGGCTACTGGCAGTGGGTGGGTCCTGGGGTTGAGAACTGGGTTGAGGTTGGGGTTCGGGCTGAGGTACGGTGTGGGTGGCCTTGGGTTGGGGTGTGGATGGAGGTTGGGGTTGAGGTATGGTGTGGGTGGCCTCGGGTTGGGGTGTGGATGGAGGTTGGGGTTGAGGTATGGTGTGGGTGACCTCGGGTTGGGGTGTGGATTGAGGTTGGGGTTGAGGTATGGTGTGGGTGACCTCAGGTTGGGGTGTGGATTGAGGTTGGGGTGGGTACGAGGTCGCCTGGGGTTGGAATGGGTATGGGGTGGCCTGGGGTTGGAATGGGTATGGGTATGGGGTGGCCTGGGGTTGGAATGGGTATGGGTATGGGGTGGCCTGGGGTTGGAATGGGTATGGGTATGGGGTGGCCTGGGGTTGGAATGGGTATGGGTTATGGGGTGGCCTGGGGTTGGAATGGGTATGGAGTGGCCTGGGGTTGGGGAAAGGGTTGGTATGGGAACTGAGGATGGGGTTGGTATGGAATTGAGGATGGGTTGGTATGGGAATGAGATGGGGTTGGTACGGGAATTGAGGATGGGGTTGGTATGGGAGGGTGGGGTTGGGGTTGTTGTAGTGGTGGATGAGGTGTTACCTGAGCGGTCCCCAGTGGTGTCGGAAGAGGTGCTGTCCTCTACACTTCCACTCCCACTGGTCCCACTGACTGGTCACTATCTGGGTTAAACATTTTTCTGTGATTCCTGGTGTGCCATGTCCTCTTCTAAACTACCCTTAGTACACCCTCGATCCGGACTCACTACAACCGTGATCTTATACAAATAAAAAAAAATCACAACTCTTTTCCAAGAGAAAACTACTAAATTCCCAAAGTAGGAAATATACCGATTTATCGAGAAATCGCTGAAGTGAATCCAATGAATGAGAGTCTGCCCCGCACTCGTGTCTGCCCGTGAAATATCCCGCAGTTCTATTACTGAAACCTAAGTCCTTTATGTCAAAAAAATTAAAGAATCTATTTTATATAAAACAATTTTAAATGATAACGCAACTAACACGCAGCACTCGTGATGGATTAATAAAGAATATTTACTGTACTAGAATATTAAACGCACTTGAAGTGAGCAGCGTGGCCACTGATGACTGATGGAGCGGGACCAGCTGCGCTGAAAAAAAACTAAGTCCCGCGCTTTTTCGCTTAAACGCTGAAAAATCAAAATTTTTTTTTGTTCTGAAGGAAAATAACTAGTTTTACGTTAATAAACCGCTCTAGCGATTAATATAGACACCCAGGACATATATTTGCTTACCAAAGATTGAATTTTTATCAAAAACTGCGTTTTTACTCAATTGCTGGACTCATAAAAAATATTCTATCACCCCAAATATCACAAAACTCCTTTAATTTACAAAAATTTGGGTTTCTCGTTCCCAGATATAAATACGTTATTATTTAATACTGACGCTGTAGGCCGAACAATATTGACACATCGGGCGGTTTCAACACTCACTAATTCGAATTTTCGTCAAAATCCGAGATTTTCACCTCAAATGGACTCTGACAAAATTACAACACGATTTTCTCGAAAAATAACTAAATTCGGCAAAAATGTAATTATCACTGTTTAATACTTACGGACAGAATTACGTCCCTTGCGCGCACTAGAGAGTAATACTGACCCTAGAATATACACGAAACATGAAAATTAGAATTTCCGCCAAAAAGTCAGATTCTAGCCCAAGCTGGACTTAGAAAATTTTCCACCTACGTTTCTACTGAAGACAGAATTCTAAGTCTAAAAACACAATTCTACCGTCTTACTGGTAAACACTAGAATAATATCACTCGCATCGACTGGAGAATCCTAATGATACCCAGATCATATACATGACCCGCGAATACAATTTAATTACAGCTAACGACTTTCCGACGTTGACTTAGCCGAAAACTTATCCCGAAATACTTAGAAATATTCCACGGACTCTATCAAACATTTACACAAAAATTACTATCCCTTAAACTCCTTCACTTATCTATCGTGACCGACATATAGCCCTAAGTCCAGAGGATTAACTACGCTCTAGAAACAACGCCTCTGACTTAGACTAATACAACAGGGAATAGCAAAACTTAATGTACGCACTTAGCCTAATATGCAAGAAAATGCTAAACACTTGGATAAAAAATTTTTTAACCGGGGATTGAATGTAAGGAAAAAAAATAATCTCTAGAACAACGAAAATAAACGGAATTACTTTAAAAATTTAAGTATACTTAATTCAAAAAAATACACTCGACTTAATCTTTTAATTGCTCCTACCGGCTCGCCGTACCACACCTAGCCTAGGGGTCTCGACCATCTAGGTTCTAACAGAGCGACACGCAGCTTTCAGCAACAATTACGACTAGGGAAGACTCAACCTCCACTAAGTGTGCGATCACTTAGTTGTTGAATCGCTGCTAGGTAGGTTACTAGTCCGTCCCTCGGAGGCCGCAACGCCCTTCACGGATTTACGTTTTTCCCAGCGTTTTGGGTCGTCTAATAACGCCCTCGGATCTATCTCCTGGCGTCCCACAGATATATCCGCCCAGACAGCCCACAAGGAACTGCTGTTGAGAGTATGGCGGCTCCCAACACCTCTGAATTAATTGCAATGGGTCGAGTATGGTACCCAGTCTAATTAACTCGGAGCGGTCTCCTTTTCAATAAATCTTAACAGCCTAATCTTACTGACTAAACCTTAATCATATCAGCCCGCATGACCCAAGATTCGCCAATCCCCACTCAAACGCACTGTTGTGAGGCGCACTGCTAAACCTGGCCCGCGGCTGTCTCCTTAGCATCCGCGCACGTGTTCGAATGGCTAGACGCGTGAGCCTTTCAACAATTTCAAACAAAATTGTTGAAACCACCGCTGTGCACCATTGTAACATGGGTAGGGTTTCTCGTCTTATCTTTCCTTCTTCTTTTCCCCCTCTACCCGTATTCTTACTTTTTATTCTCTACAAGGGAATCCAAAACTTTTTACCAAAGCCAACTCCACGCCACGTGGTCCTAAGATGATTGACCGACTTAGGATTCAACAACCAGTATGACGTGACCTAGGCTTCGAGCAAAACCCTAGAGTCGCCTCCGCCGCCACCACCAGACCAGTAACACAGAGCAATGATCGAGGTCTGGATCGATCATGCTAAGTAATCAACCTTGGGGCTTGATCCCCACTATAACCGATGACCTTGAGAGTTCTTAGTGTGGAATTAATTACACGGGAGTGATGAATTCCGATTCGATGTTAGAATAGACGCCCAATCAACTCTTCCTCGTTGGACCACGTGACCAGGACAAGTTCCCATACTGTACATATAACAAATACATGGAAATAATAAAAATGCAAAATAATAACTAATTAATTTATTAAAAGAAAAACTAAAACAAAATCTAAAGATGTTCACTCCCTGTCACTTTAACACTCCCTACTTTTCCTGAACGGCAATGAGTTGACTATCCTATAAAAAAACTCATAAAGCAACTCTACCTTGGGCGACCAGCTCTAGATGTTGGGGGGACTGGTCTTGGGAGAGAGGTAAGATGGTTGACCTCTCCCAGTTGATCTGGTGTCCACACTGATCTCTCCTCGTCTGGTCTACCCCAGACTAGAGCATTGTATCCTTCCGCATAGTCTAAGTTTTACCAAGTTACTAGCAAGGTTTAAGTTATAACAATTAACCTCTGTTGTACTTAATTGATCCAGACTGGTTGAATTATTTTACTGAAATTAAATTACACAAGCATCTAACGGCAGAGCTGTTCCCGATCCCCAAACTGGTTAATTGAACTTTGAGAAATAGTAGACATGTCAACCCTGATGACCTATGACCTGCCAGGTCACTCCGTCTTACAACTTAGATCTGATTCGTAATGTCACTGATGGTGACTTAACTCAATAATTAGAATACTCTTGATATTGTACCCAGTAATATTATACAATACAATTTTAATACAAAATGAATAAAGGCTAATTTCTCTAACTTACTGAATACTATAGGATGATCCATTATACGCAGCTATGAACAAGGCGTCGATTATTTTCACCGCGAATTCCCCTGGGGTCAGGTCCCGGGTCACCACGCGGGCCCAGCTTCCCATTCTCTTTTGTCGATAAACCACTCTGGATAATTCTTACAACCAGCCTAGTTTGTTACAACGGCACGGGTGGGACACCTGAGAGTGTGAACCTGACTGACATCCGAGGAGATGCGTCAGGAGACCGCCAAGCCATTGAGTACCCTGTCTCGGTAGTGATGAAGACAGAGGTGGCCGACGAGGGAGACGCTGGAGAATATAAGACAGTGTCGATTCATCCGGTAGAAGAGATCGACATAGATATAGCATGGCTGTTTGATGAAGGTCCAACCCAGGAAAATGAAGTCTCGGTGAGGTCAAAAGTGAAGATGACCCAGCCGAAGAAAACTCATGTGAAGAGAATGGACCTGAGTAGAGCCCAGACTGCTGAAATTAAGAAAATGCAACTCTGCTGAGTAGGAATGAGGAAAGATGTGGACAGACTGAGGTTGGAAGTAGAGCGTCAAGTTGTCCACGAGCACAGAGGCATATGGATAGTGGAGTTAAGTTGTGGGAGATGTCAAGAGTTGACATGTTCCACAGGAAACGTGAAGAAAAGATAGTGAAGAAGAGTAATAGCCGAGAAAATGAAAGGAGAAGAGACAGTATGTGTGGAGAGATGCTTACAAGCACTCTAGGAGAGGTAAAGCGACATGTACGGTCGAGTGCTGTTGTATGTAGTACAGTGCTCGAAGAAACTTTAAGGGAACGAAGAAGAGTTGAAGGAGAAGAAATGGAGTTGTATAAAGATGAGAAGTGTGGGAAGAGGATGATGCAAGCATGGAGGAATAGAAGAAAGCCGAGGACTCAATGGAAGTCAAACAGGATGAGGTCTCAGATAAATGAAGAGACGAAAGGGAGGATCGTCGGTGAAGACAAGGGAGTGAAGTATGATGACAGGAGACGAAAGTATAATGGCAGTAGATGGAAGTGTGAAGACGACAGAGGAGGTACAGACAGTAGATGTCTGACTCTGGACGTGAAGAGAAGAAGACGAGGTAACGGAGAGTGGAAACAATAAGTAGAGTGGATCGATGGAGTGCAGGCGTCCATGGAGGACAGCCTAGCCAAGAGGTGCCAGAGAGGTCAGATCGTTTGTGAGAAGATCATGTTTCTGGCGAGTTGTGAGCCGGATGTTGCAAGGTGCAACAAACTAATTGTAGACTCCTAAGGGAGTATATCGGTTGAAGAACAAGACAGTGTGGTGGCAGATGTATTATCCCGAGCTTTGCCACTGGAATAACTCTCAAAAATAAGGAGAGGGGAGTGTTATGATCTTAGCCTGCAGGAGAAACGAGTCTCCCTCCTTGAGAGTTATTCATCAAGCCTGACCTGATTAGAAGGTCTAGCAAATATTGAGGTGATAACCCATATGAAAAATAGTATGGTGGATTCAATGAACAGTTTAAGATTATGGGCAGTAAGTAAGGAAATAGATATATGACTGGCAAGGAGATGTGGACATTTTGCTGGAGGCGTGAGGCTCGTTTCTGGAGGGCTCTGACTTCACTTGAGGCCAGACATCACAGGGGGAAAGCCGTGCTCCGTTGAGCTCCCGTCAGAAGGGAACCCCTAGTGATATATCTCGAAGAGAAAAGAAGTGTGTAGACGTGTCAGCTGTGGAACTGAGCTGGGAACGTTGTGGTCTCAAGTCCTGGTCGAAGAGGAGAGTATTAAACCGCCCAGAGGCATTATTGTGGGCCGTGGAAGCGCCCTGACCAAGCTTCGTCAGAGGGAGGAGCGCCCTCGACCAGACAATCTGTGGTAAGCACGATATACGCCAGTTCATAGTGGTCGTTTGTAGTTGGTCGTGTGCCCAGCGACAGTAGCAATGTTTATTGATAAGTTAGACATGTTTTGATAAGGCAGAAAGCCTGAAATAAGAGAGTGGAGAGGGAGGAACACAGAGCGACGTCCGTCCCCTCTGAGCGCTGGCAGGCAACTGAGGGAGCCCGGCTCCTGACGGTGGAAGACCCTCCCAGCGTGAGTGAGGACCGCCGTGAGGACTGCCGTCGGGCGAGGTGGAGTATGGACCCGCCCAAAACGGGGGAGTCCACTCTCACTGTATGTAGAGGACAGATAGAGGTTTGAGGCAAGCATATTGTGTGATTATTTGTGTTTATGTGTTAAAGGGGAAACATTTATATTGGAGTGTCGATGGGTTGCAGGTTTGTCTTTGGGGAAGAAGTTGCTGAGAACTTCGAAGCCAGCACAGAGGGAGTAGTTGATGAGACTCCAAGGTAGTGGAGCAGAGGACCTCGAGCTGTGAGGAGAAGCAGTGAAGAGGAGTGTCACGTGCTTCTGTAGAAGTGGTGAAGCACCATAGTTGCTCGAGGAAACTTCATGGTGTAGCAGCCGAGAGAGCTGTGGAGGACCCTAGCAGAAGGGTGAAGCACCGTAGTTGCTCAAGGAAACTTCATGATAGCAGCCTGGAGGAGCTGCAGAGGCTCCTGGTAGTGAAGCCCGGAAGAACCTAAAGATATTAGGGTAGTGAACTTCCAGAGGTGGAAGGGAAGTTCTGGTGGATTACTTGTAGGGAGTTGATAGTGTTTGGTTGTCATTAGCGTGCAAGACGCAGTGAGAGGTGAGTGATTGTTGGCATTCTTATGTCAAGGAGTGTTTTATACTGAAGTTTAGAGTTGCAGGCGTAGGCTGGATTACTTACAGATGTATGCATTCTAGGACTGATAGGGTGATCGATTGATCATTGCGGTGTAGCAAGGAACATTTATGCTGATATATGTTATTGCATTCACATGCTGATTTTCTTTGTACACATTTATAGATACATATTTATATTCTCTTGCTTTATGGTGCAACAGTGTATGTAGACTTGATCAACTTGAGGAGGTTGATAGTATCAGGTGGTGAACCAGGAGATAGGATACCACTTGATAAGCTGATGATAGAGTTCTAATGGTGTTGGAGTGCAACCTGATTGAAATAGTATAGAGTATAGGATTCATTATTATTATGTGTGTGTATGTATTGTATATGTGCTTTGTCCAGTAAATGTATTCCAATTTGCTGGTGTTTGCCCTTGTCCTAGTGAGGCTTCCCAGGAAATAGTAAAGGAAGAGAGAGGGAGAGAAAGAACCAAGAACCACCGCTGTGGACAGGGTAAGATGGAAGATTAGTAAGTTAAAGGGGATTGAGGAGACCACATCACATAAGGAGAGAGTGGGGAATCACAGCGGCTCGAGTTGGTGTGTGCACGTGACAACGAGGCTAAGTATTGGAGCCGCATCCCCTAAACGTGTGACGTTGAGCCCCTCTCCAAGAGCCAGAAGCGCCCAGGGTGATCTCCTGGTAAAGTATAAACACTCTACCGAGTTTTGGGTTGGGTTGTCCATAGAGAAGGATCAACGACAACAACACCAACCAACCCACAATCTATAATAGTATCCACATGATTGACAGGCTGATAAGGTTCGTCAACTAATTATCTCTGCAGGGGATCACGAGAAACCCATTAAGCACACACGTATATTTCCTTAAATCAGCATGATTTTGACAGGTAACAACCAATAAAAATTTTAGTACAGTAATGATTGCGTGAGATAAAGATGGTATGGGAATGCCACACTCACCAAAGCAACTAGAGAGGAGTGGTAGAGGGGGAGTGGGGTAGCAGGCTATGACTACCCACACCAACGCCAGTCTAGTCAGTTTAATCAACACCACGGTGAGGGGCAGTTGATTAAACATACTACCTCTGCGTACTACCTGTCATAGCATGTGGGCTGCCTACTGCATAAGTGTGTAGGTGGGCGGGGTGTTTTAGTGTGGGCATGGGGCGAGCGCGGGCGGGTGCAGAGGACGCATCATGTCGAGGTGTGAGCCTGGGCTAACCGCAGTCTCTTAACGATGATTAGTAATGCGATAGTGGGCGAGGACCCACCCAATTAACTAGCAAAAGGGTATGACGGTAATCCATTAAGTATCCACACTAATCACTGCGTGGGTTCGTGCATGCGTGGTAAGCTCTTTACCTCATCATCCTTCATACCTCTGCCTCAGTGCTAAGGACTCAATCATAGAAGGTTGATGTGTGTAACAAGCTCTTCTCAACCCCTTGTAAAGTTCATTGAGTGGCTCGAGGTGATTATTCTCTTATCAACCCGAGGAATGTGAGGTGATCACATCTCTGTAGACATCACTGAGGTCTCCCTGTCTAGTTTTGTGTCTGTCGGTCTGTATGAGTGGCCGTCTCTCTCTCTCTCTTTCTCTCTCTTGAAGGCAGTAGATTAGTACCCGATCTGTGGAGACTTCCCCATTTCTCCCCTCTCCTGGTCGATGGCCTGGTCGACCAGGTTGGTCGACAACCGGACCGCGGGGACGATAAGCCCCGGAAGCACCTTAAGGTAACCTCCCCCTCTCCATACACAACGAAGAGAGAGAGATAAAAAGGGGAGGGCTTAATGCCACTTATTATTACCATCTTTATTGACAACATTAATTACAATTTTGCCTAATCTGAGGATTTCAATTAAGTCTTATTAAAGTGAGGATAATGCTGGTATTCACTGTTACGCAGGACAGAGGGTCACACACAAGACAATAGGTCTAAACTGGCACATATATATGTCATGGTTACAATCAATGTTTTAATGTATGAATATGTAAAAAAAACTTTCTATTGTGCACTGCCTCACAAGGGCAGGGATGGGTTCATAAGTGATGCAGCTTGAGTATTATAAATAAAATAGTTCTTCATTCTATAAAATGAACAAGCAAATTTTGGATAAATTGTTAGGATGTCGTCCAGAACATCCGAGTCAATAAAATAGTTACACAGTTGGTGGTACAATAGGCCAGGAGGTCTAAAATCTTTTATGGTATCACATTCAACAATATAGTGTTCTAGTGAATCCATTAAAGGTTTATCACTGAATTTACAATCTAAATATTTTGGTAGTGATTCAGCCTCACTAACCTGCCAGATGTGTCTATTGTCAAGGCGAATTCGCAAGACCATCACATTACCTGGTCTGGTTACTGTGCTGACCATACAAATACCTATAATTACAAAACTTGGCATAGCTTTTAATACTGCTGCTTTCAGGTCTCTGGGCATTTCTTAGTTCTTCTAATTCTGAATTAATTTCTTTAATTTGTATGTTTCTAATAATTGCATTAGATAGTCCATAGTCATAATCAGTGTTT
>NC_091199.1:22545681-22595988 GCF_040958095.1 Procambarus clarkii
GCAGCCCTAAGTTAATTGTGTACGACACCCTTCTGAGGTCCATGCTGGTGAAAGTCCTGAACCTGCCATTGGACGACTCTCAGTGGGAGCAAGCAACCCTTCCTGTAAGCCGGCGGCCTTGGTGTCCGCACAGCCTCCCAAATTGCTCTACCAGCCTTCCTTTCCTCCTCCCACGCATCGCACGACCTCGTCAGAGATATCTTACCTGCAACCCTGAAAGATTCAGCAGGAATACACGATCCTGCTTTCACTGAATGTTCAAATCAGTGGGATGTTCTTGCAGCCCCAGCAACCATTATAGAGCCAACAAAACAACACAAACAATCCGGCTGGGACCACCCTCTAGTGGAAAAAGTTGCTGATGCCATGCTCAGCGTCGCAACATCAGACAAGGAGAAAGCCCGTCTCAGAGCAGTGCATACCCCGCCCTGCAGGAGACTTCCTCCTGGCAGTACCCATGTCAGCAATGGGCACGCGCCTAGATCCAGAATCCCTTCGTATAGCAATGGCCCTCCACCTTGGTGCCCCAATTCACACTGAATACAAGTGTATTTGCAACAGGGTGGAAGCAGACCAATACGGACTGCATGGGTTGCATTGCAGAAGCACAAAGGGCTGGCATGCAAGACACAACGAGGTCAATGACATCATCAAGAGAAGCCTCGTCTCAGCTATGTGCCCAGCGGAGAGAGAACCTCGCATCCTAGGGGTCCAAAACCCGGATTTCCCCGCACTTCGACGCAGGCTGAACTCCAAGATGTATTAGCAGGATTACAGGAAGCTAGTGAGCTCTAACCATTGTCTTTCCCTTTGTAACTCATCTGCAATGAATGTACCTTTACCTGAATAAAAAATCTAATCTAAATCTATATCTAATCTATATGCTTAGATATATGCAAATGAGAGGGTAATAGAGCGAAACCTTTAAAATACTGAACAATTTGGAGGATATTGATTCATACAAATTCTTCAAAAGGTCAGATGTAATACGAACAAGGAGCAAAGGTTTCAAGCTCAACAAGCCACAATGTAGGAGTGACAACAAATGCTTTTTAACTCATACGATTATGATCATAGCAATAAGGTTTCTAAAACAGTAGGCATTCTTCCAAAGTCAGACACTGTACTATGTTCCTCGCCCTAACCTAGTCACTCAGCATTATTCACTCATTTATCTATGTCTTGTCTATCTATGTCTTAAAGGTTACAAGACGTACATTAGTCAATACAATTGGTGCTTAAAATGTTAATGATCTCTTGTGAAACACGGGTATTAATAAAAAAATTTATTAGGTAAAATAAATAAAAAAGGCCCAAGGACCATGAAGTAACAAGAATACAAGGCTGGCACAAGCTGGCGTAAGTAGTGAAGACGGAAGATTCTTCATATTAAAGACCCTGCTTCTCCAAGATGGCAGTCACACCCTGCTTGCCCTGGACAATCACCATATGGAGAAGGACTGTTTACTGTGAAGGGAAGTCCTCAAATGCAATGCCAGCATGAGTCAGTCTTGAAGGGTAAATGATGATGGCACCCTCAGAGTAACACAAAAGCCGAGCAAGCCCAGTGAGGAAGACCTGTTGATGGGAAAGAAGGAGAATTTTTAGTCAAACAATTTTTGTTTTATAAGATTCCAAAATATTACATTGATAAAAATTTGTGATAGTATTCTGAGCATTTTGAGCCATCTTGAGTCCTCTCCTCACTAAGTAACTAACTGCCAAAAGATTAAACAACCCCTGGCCCACAAGTGGCATACTCTACTTGAAACAATTAACAAGACGAATATGAAAAAAATAAAAATAGAATTTGCCTAGTTACAAAACAAGAAGAGATACTCATCAATGATTACCAATATAATACAAAGAGCCAAAGCTTCCTTTTATGAGAATGGATTTAAAGAAGCAAAAGGAAATATGAACATTACATCTCTATCATCACCCATCTCTAACATCCTAGGGTCTAAACAACAATCACATACCAAGCAGATAAAACTCTCCAAAGATGGATACACACTTGCAACAGGCTTAGATATTGCAACTGATTTCAATAGCTTCTTTTCATGAATTTGTGAGAACCTTGGCAGAAAAATTCCACAGACCCAGACACATGTTACTACATATCTTACAGGTAGCTAACAGTACTCCTTTTATCAGTCAGCCCGACAGACATTATATCCAATCAGCAAGCTTAGCCTCCACACACATGGTATCAGCAAGCTTAGCCTCCAAACACACACATACACAGAAAATGGGGACATTGAAACAGTTGAGAAACTTGATTTCAAGAGAGAGAGGTCACTATGGGGAACTTCAAAATTTGTTTAATAAGTAATTAAGCAGGCTTGTTGCTAGACAGGGAAGTAAATTAAATGTATGCCAAATTTTGCAAAATATACAATGAAGGCACACAAACATTCATTCCAAAACAGAGATGCAGGGCCAGAAAACAGGATTGGTTCAACAGAAATTGAGAGAGGGCCACAGACCAAGACACAAAAATGGAATGAAAGACATTGAAAAACTACAAGCAGATGTCAACAAAGTTTTCGATTGGTCAGCAGAAAATAACATGATGTTTAACAGTGATAAATTTCAGGTACTCAGGTACGGCAAAAATGAGGATCTGAAACATAATACAGGGTACAAAACACAATCGAATCTTCCCATAGTAGAAAAACAGCATGTCAAGGATTTGGGAATAATGATGTCCGAAGATCTAACGTTTAGGGAGCATAACCAAGCAAATATTGCGTCAGCCAGAAAAATGATCGGATGGATTATGAGAACTTTCAAATCCAGGGATCCCATCACAATGGTTGTACTCTTCAAGTCACTTATGTTGTCCCGGCTCGAGTACTGCTCAGTATTCACTTCCCTCTTCAGAGCAGGAGATATTGCTGAAATAGAGGGAATACAGAGAACATATACGGCACGCATAGACGAGATAAAACACCTAAATTATTGGGATCGTCTCAAAGCTCTCCAAATGTACTCTCTAGAAAGGAGACGAGAGAGATACCCAATAATATACACATAGAAGATACTGGAGGGCCAGGTCCCAAATCTACACAGTAAAATAACAATGTACTGGAGTGAACGATATAGAAAAAAATGCAAGATTGAACCAGTAAAGAGCAGAGGTGCCATAGGCACAATCAGAGAGCACTGTATAAACATCAGAGGTCCGCGGTTGTTCAACGTCCTCCCAGCGACTATAAGAAATATTGCTGAAACGACGGTGGACATCTTCAAGAGAAAACTGGACTGTTTTCTAAGAGAAGTTCTAGATCAGCCGGGCTGTTGTGGGTATGTGGCCCTGCGGGCCGCTCCAAGCAACAGTTTGGTGGACCAAACTCTCACAAGTCGAACCTGGCCTCGGGCCGGGCTTGGGGAGTAGAAGAGCAGAACCCCATCAAGCAGGTATCAATATAGGAAGAAGCCAAACCCCCAAACATACCAGCGATACAAAGATGCGAGAAACAACTATACAGCAGTAAGGGGAGAGGCAGAAAGAAATTTTTAAAAAGGGATAATGGATAAATGTAAAACAGAACTGGGCCTATTCTACAAATTTATAAACAACACAATGCAGGTAAAGGATAATATCCAGAGGTTAAAATAGGAAACAGATTCACAGAAAATGATAATGAAATGTGTGAAACATGAAACGAAAAGTTCCAAAGTGTGTTTATACAAAATGAAATCTTCAGAGAACCAGACACAATAAGAATTTCAGAGAACATCATAGAGCGTATAGAGGTGTCTAGAGATGAAGTGGAAAATATGCTAAAGGAGCTAAGTAAGAACAAAGCAGTTGGTCCAGATGGAGTTTCACCATGGGTTCTGAGAGAATGTGCATCTGAGCTCAGCCTTCCACTTCACCTGATCTTTCAGGCATCCCTGTGTACAGGAGTCATAGCAAACATGTGGAAAAAGGCTAACATAGTTCCAATCTACAGAAGTGGCAGCAGGGAAGACCCCCCCCCCCTCAATTATAGACCTGAATCATTGACAGGTGTAACAGTGAAAAGATTGAAAAAAAATAATAAAAACTAAATGGTAGAACCACTGGAGAGAAATTATATAATATCACACAGACAGTATTGTTTTCGATGTGGAAGCTCCTGTGTATTGAATTTACTCAGTTTCTATGATTGAGCCACAGAGATTTTAAAGGAAAAAGGTAGTTGGGTTGACTGCATCTATCTAGACATAAAAAAGGCTTTCGACAGAGTTCCACATAAGAGGATGTTCTGGAAACTAGAAAATTTTGAAGGGGTGGACAGGTAAGCTTCTAACATGGATGAAAAATTTTCTGACTAATAGAAAAATGAGGGCAGTAATCAGAGGCAATCGGACTGGAGAAGTGTCACAAGTGGAGTACCACAGTACATGCACCAGTAATGTTCATTGTCTACATAAATGATCTACCAGTTGGAATACAGAATTATATAAACATGTTTGCTGATGATGCTAAGATAATGGGATGGATAAGAAATTCAGATGATTGTCATACCCTTCAAGAAGACCTGGACAAAATGAGAATATGGAGCACTACTTGGCAAATGGAATTTAATGTGAATAAATGCCATGTTATGGAATGTAGAATAGAACATAGATCCCACACAACCTATAAATTATGTGAGAAATCTTTATATAATTCTGATAAAGAAAGAGGTCTAGGGTTGATTTCTAGATAGAAAACTTTCACTTTGAGGACCACATAAAGCAACGTTGTGTGAGGAGCCTACGCCACGCTTTCTAACTTCAGAATTTCGTTTAAATACATGGATGGTGAAATACTAAAGAAATTGTTCACGAGTTTGCTCGGCCAAGGCTAGAATATGCAGCGGTTGTGTGTGGTGCCCATATCTTAAGAAGCACATCAACAAACTGGAAAAGTGCAAAGACGTGCTACTAAGTGGCTCCCAGAACTGAAGGGCAAGAGCTACGTGGAGAGGTCAGAGGCATTAAATATGCCAAAACTAGAAGACAACAAAAAGAGGCGATATGATCACTATTTACAAAATAGAAACAGGAATTGATAAAAATAGATAGGGAAGATTTCCCGAGACCTGGAACTTCAAGAACAAAAGGTCATAGATTTAAACTAACTAAACAAAGATGCCAAAGAAATTATACAAAAATTACCTTTCGCATACAGAGTGGTACACGGTTGGAACAAGTGAGAAGGTGGTGGCGGCCAAGACTGTCAGTAGTTTCAAGCATTATGTGACAAGAAGTGCTGGGTAGACGGGACACCACGAGCGTAGCTCTAATCCTGTAACTACACTTAGGTAATTACATATGGTGTCAGCAAGCTTACCGTCGAACACACACAACAGCCTGCCTATTATTCTAGGCCTTCTCTGAGTACTCTTTATTTTCTTCTCTGAGCTATGGGCCCTAATCTTGCACCAGAGGTGGTACCCCTTTTAAGTTTTTAACTACTGCACTGAGCACCTGATTTTGGCAAAAACTTCTTAGTGCAATTGTCAAGGACATAGTTCTGGTATTTTTTTTTTATAAATATTCAGAAATAGTTAATGTCGAAATGTTTCAAAACTCAACTATTTATATTTCAAAACAAAAAAAGTAATGAAAACATTACAAAACATTAAAATATAGCCTAATTAATTAATTTATAAAGTATCACAACTCTCAGAATGCCTAAGGTGCTTTGAGCAATGAAGTAGTTAATTTTATATATAATATTATATAATATATATTTACCTGTGACTACTGCTTAGCGAAATTTGATCTGTGTGAAAATTGGTCTCGTTATTGCTAGGAGATATTTTAAGACCATGATTTGCTGTGGATGGCACTTGTGAGATTTATTTTCTTGACAGGTTATCAAAGAATTAAGTCCTATTGATGTTACGTTAATTCGCAACTACCTCGCAAGAGAGGCAGACCTTAAACAGCAAGAGCTGCCAGTGGCAGATATTTAATCTTAAAGCCTAAGATCATAGGACCGCGGGAGCAAAACCGCCAGGCGAAACCACTCGGGTAACACCTGTCACTTAGGTCGCTGGCTCCTCCTAGTTTGACAACTAATAAAGGGTAGCCGACGGATTCTCACCTCTTATTTATAGAAGTGTGGTGCTGTGCAATGGACTCGAGCTTTAGATACAGACTTAATATGAACATAAGCAAGCAAAGCGTTGGCAGAACATAAAATGTGGGACAGTACTATTGGAAGGTTTGACGTAAACGACCGTTTTCTATAACAAAACAATTTATTCACAAAACAAAACTAAAACTACTACACAGTGAATTTACGTTACTTTACTGTCACTCCAGTGGCACATTAAAGTACAGCTAATCAACAGCCTGATGGACCCACGGTCTCGTTATCCCGTCGTCGCTGACTGAACAATGACACTAACTGAACAAAGTGGTGCCCACTGGTGACGCAAGCTTGCAATCAATATTGTCACGGCTTCACGGTGACCAATACTATAATCACAAAAACTTGACTGGCGCTCTCTGCCCCACAACGAGGTACCAAGTAACAAGGCGGTTAATCCAAGAATGATAACCCCTTAAAAAAAATCTTACGTTAACACTTGTCTCTCAGGACAAACAAAACAAAAGTTACTCTAATTGAATTTAAACAATTACGTTAACACCCACGTGTCTCAACGACACTTAAATGGCATCAATAACTCGTAAATCAATTAATTACATCAACTTGAAAGTCAAGCATTCGGTGAGTAATTCCCAATTAATTACTGAATAAACAGCCTATTAATACAGACGAGTATTGACAAAGCCTACTGTCTCTCAACTGACAGTTCACTTCCGGTCTTACGACAAGAATACCTTAACGAGGGTAGATCTACTGTACCACACACAATGTTCCAATACTCCGTGTAAACAACAACATCAACCACCTGGTGAATTCACTAAGTGGCGATTACTAATTATCTTTAATTAGCTACGATGTGCTTAATCACTCTGTCCGCCGACAGAGCTGATCAGTCCAACGAATTACAACAGCTAATTACAGCGCAATTGACTCCGATCATACAGACCGTCAACCCCTTACGTTAATTACTCAATTAACGACAGCTCGTTAACTCGTTAACACTATGTTAGTCTTCACTTGACAATTCCTCCACTGCGTGAACTTCACTGTGGCTGTTGCCTTTACACGGTCCCCTACGTTAATCACAACAATGTTCAACGAACAAGTGACCTCGTTAAGTAAATCGTGACCCCCGGTGACGTTAACTGACTTTAATTCTCACGGAATCCTTCACAGTACACAACGCCTTCCACCAAGGTCAAACTTGTCTACGGTTTACACACGGTACAACACAGTACATCACAGTACAACCCAGTACATCCTTGCCACTCACGGCAAAAAACTTGTAAATGACTTCCCCCAGTAAATTATCCATCAATAATTCACACCTTACCACAACACAACAGCTAAAATATATATAACCAAGGGAAATCTCCCAGTTACCACTTTCACTGCTGAAAAAATGGAATCAAATTACAGCGAATACATACACGACACATAGAAAAATAATAGAAGTAAATAACTCACTTTACCCTACCTCTGAATGTGTCACTAGGTGTCTTCACACACGTCAAAAATCACAGTTGGGCCCAATCCTCAACTTGATGACAAACAGGGTAGACTCACACGTCTCCAATTCCCATTCACCTCCCCAGTGGTCCCAGGGGACAGAGGACAGACGAAACACTGGGGGCGAACCCAGCTTCCAGAGTTTTATTACCCAAACGGAAACAGTGTACTTACATCAATGATGTGGGGCCCCTCTTTCACTCACACATACACGTCAATCACACTCCCACTGCTGCTGCTGGATGATGACGTAGGCGTCCTCACTTCGTACACTGTGGTCAGGTGGAGCACAGGGTCCTAGACCACAGGGTTAGCTCTACACACACACAGAGACCAGGATGGCGCAGACACACCGGCACAGGCAGCCAAGGTTGTGCAAACAGCAGGGATGCGGTACCACGCCCCTTCCACTTGACACGGTACCCCAGGATACGACGGTACACGGTGTTACACGGTACACGAGATGGAGTCCTTCACTTGTTCCTCAGAATTATAACATTTAAGGTTTCTCTCATAACACTGAAATCTTTTCTGGCACGTCTCACAGCAGTATCTTCAAGCACAGATACGATCGACTGCGGATGTCGTTTTTGTAGGCCCGATAATTAACGCCTCACTCTCAGTCCAGTTCCTCTAAGATGGCGTCCCACAATTACGCGGCTAGATGACAAGTTCACACGGCTCGATACAAGCCCCTTCCCGATTACCGGATTCTTACGCACGGCACACGGAAAGATAGCAAGATGTAGGTGTGACTTTCAGTAACATTGCAGGCGGTATTTCCCGATGCTTGGCCTAGCACGGGAAATGTCCTGCCCTCAGGGTGCAACGTCCAGGTAAGAATGCCATTCCCGCCAATACCAGCCTGGAGGTACCCATGCGGCACCCCTCAGCGTCTTGGCCAATCACGGTTCAGCATTTTCTGAGGCCCCAGGCCCTCAGCCAATCCCGCACCTGCCCCATGACGCTACCCCCCCCCCCTCTCTCACGAGGTGGACACGTGATAGGGGGGGGGTGGTCTACGGCCGTTAACCCCCCATACCTCCCTCTCTACACTTGACTGGTACAAAAGTTTCCCTGAAATCAACTCCCTCCTGTAATTTCCTTCACAGACCTGATACAGCGATCAGAATGACATCAATGGCTAGCAAATGTCATGGGCTGTCCAACGACACCCAACACGACTGTGGAAAAGTTATATACAGAAAGTTGAATCACGGTGCACATCACCGGTGCACTATGCAATTTCGTACTCAATTCAGTGCACGAGAGAGCAGGGAAAATATGTCCCCTGACAGCACTGTAGTCTTCAAGTCATCAATCTAAAAATAGAGGTAATCTTTTAAAATGTAAATTTTGTATAAAAAAAAATGCAAAAAATAAATGCAAGAATAATATGAAGTTATTACACAATTTTTGTTTAATTATTTAAATATTTGTGACACATTATTAAAAAATGTATGAAGTACAGATTCTCTAAGACCTGATATGTATCTGCTTATGTTCCACCCACATTACATTCAGGGCTGAAGAGAAAACACAGCCAGTAAGGTAATGATCACTTAGGATGGACTGGAGATGCTACATGTACTATGATAGGTGGGGGCTAAGCTTGTGTGAGGCTAGGATGCCCAGCCTGCCTTGTCTAGGCTGGGCTGGGCTAGGCAACACTAGGAAGGAGTCAACAAATCTCTGGAGTGCCTTACTTTTCTTGATATCCTTAAAAAAGCAAGAATGATGACATTTTATAAAGGAGGGCGAGACAGCAGACATAAACAATTAAAGAAAAATATCAAATCTAATTATACTTTCAAAAATATTTGATTTTTTTTAACAAACATCTCTCTTCCTACTTTGTAAAATTCAACATGAATACAAAGTCCCTGTTAGTTTGGCTTCCGTTTCCAAAAGAGTATCAATGATGCCGTTATTAGTTCTGTCTTATTTATCTATATATATATATATATATATATAGAGACCTTGATATAATCTAAACAGCCCTTGACTTCTCAAATGACCTAAGAAAGGCCTTTGATACTTTAAACCATAACTACCTCTTACTTAAAACTTCACCACTATGGTATTCAAGGCCGTGCTCTGGACTATATTCGTTCCTATCTCAGTGTCCACTGAAATAGGAAAAAATGTTCCGAAAAAATATCCACTCAAGGATGTCAACCAACCAACTTACACTAAACATAGAAAAAGACCTTCTACATTTTATTTGGTAGAAAATTATAAAATCAGATTCAACTTTAAATAGACAATGTTAAACATTACCAATACAAATGAGGGGCAGTTCTTTTGCCTATACATAGATAAGACACTGAACTTCAGCACCTCACATACAGCACATAACCAAAAAGGTCTCAAAAATGGTCGTTAAAATTTACAAAATCAGATATTATGTTCCCCACCCTGCTCTCCTCCCATTATACTAAGCACTTATCTATCCACTGCACTTAAAAAATAATATTTTTTTTTTAACATTTTATATATTTATTCATATATACAAGAGTTCTTACATTCTTGTACAGCCACTAGCACACATAGCATTTCAAGGCAAGTCCTTAATCCTAATTTTCACACACACACACATCTCTAGGAAGCAGCCCATAGCAGCTGTCTAACTCCCAGGTACTTATTTATATATGAAAGTACTTAAGGAAATTCCTGTTTCAATTCTTCCCCCGTGGTCTGACACTGTCACATTTTTCATCATGTGTTAATTTTTGTGATTTACACACACGCGTGGCATGTTTACACACACATTATATATATTTATTAATATATTATATATATATATATATATATATATATATATATATATATATATATATATATTATATATATATACTATACTATATATATATGAGGAACCCTCAATCCTATAAGTAGAGGGTTCCTACAACTCAACCAGAGGTGGTACCCTCTATATATTAATAAAAAAGGCTAGGCTATGCTAAATCTAGGCAGGGATTGGCTTGGCTAAGCTGGTCAAGGCTTGGCTGGGGTAGGAAGGACTGGTCATGTTTACAAGCAAGGCAGGGTTAGGCTAGGCAAGACTAGGTAAGGGTATACAGGGATAGGCTTGGCTACGGTAGGCTAGGAAGAGGTAAACTAGGATATAAACAAGGCTGTGCAAGCACTATGCACAGCTAGAATGAACTATGCTAAGATGGTTTAAGCTGGGCTAGGTTAGGATAAGCTAGGCCATGCAGGGCCCCGGTTGACCAGTGGAGTCTAATGGTCTAACCTTCTAGCTAGTTTGCTGACCTAAGAGTGTAAATGCCTAGCCCCAATCTTAAATACTAAATACCTGGATAACACAGGTGGCCTGTTGTTGTGTTGATTTAGGGGTGACGACGATCGTGGGATCGGATGCGCCCTACAGGTGGTCTGCACCATGCTTTCTAAGGCATCCATCTCATACCAAAAACAAATCCGTGCATTCGTACACAAACAGAGACCCCCCGTGGTTATTCAAATACTTGGAATTCTTTTAATTAAAATAATAACAATTAGATTAATAATAATTAACATAATTTTTACTCAAGATTCACAAAAATCATTAATACTATTTTAAAAGAAAATTTAAAAGACATCTAAAAACAGATATACAGACTTTGTGTGATATTTATTTCAACATTATATATTAATAGAATGTTGTAACTATTATTTTTAAATATTAGGTAGTTGCCAGCTACGTATATCGCATATAAACGTGTTAAACGAATAATGTTAAATAGCTATATACATAACAGTAAAATAATGACACCTACAATTAATGATAACTAGATAATAGTAAATGGTAATTCCATCTGAACGAAAACTTAATACCAAATTTCTTAGATGTTTTTCGTAATATAAAGATTGACAGTAAGATATCTTATTCATTATGGAGTAATTAACAACAAAACAATCTTTATTTTCATTGCAGAACATATATCAGAGCATACTAGTGACTCATACATTTAAAATAGTGTGATTTTTAAACAATTCGGTTGTAAACCCGCAGAACCGCCTACCCGCCGAATACAACATAAGAAATGGTATATAATTCATTGTTTTAAATTCCATATATAATCATTATTTTTTTCGGCAGCTATCGACGTTCTCCATAGGTAAATTCCTGTACTCTAACTAGATGCTACTTGCTGTTTAGCTGTTTAAATTCTTGGAAAATCGTAATGACCAGCGACATAAAATATAACAATGAAATAGTAGCTGGTAACTGTAGGTGAACGAAAAATTAAATTTCGAATTGATTAGATGTTTTCCTAAATATAAAGATCGACCTGAAGGAATTTTATGAATTATGGACTAATTAAGCAAAAAAAATAGGTAATTTTAATTGAAGAACAGATACCAGAGAATAGTTAGTGAGTACATTTATATTGTATAATGGGAGAAAGCCCCAGGTAGCCGCGAATTAAAATAACCACCTACATTAATTGATAACTAGGAAATAGTATCTGGAAACTTTATCTGAACGAAAACACAATACCAATTTGTTTAGATGTTTTTTTTTAATATAAAGATCAACAGTAAGGAATCTTATTCATTATGGACAAATTAACAAAAAAAAACGATAATTTTCATTGAGGACCATATATTAGAGCATACCTAGTCACTTATATATTAAAAGTATTGTGTATTTTGAACCACTGGGGTTGTAAACAAACAGAACGGCCTACCCGAAAAGTCGTAACATAAAACGTTGTATATGTTTGTTAATTTATTATTTGATAAATGATTATTTTTAATTTACGACAACTATAGAGGTTTCCCATTTGTTAAATTACTGTAGTCTGACTAAATGCTACTACAAAACCTATATAAATCCTGGAAAAGTCACAATGACCAGCGACATTAAAGCATAGAGGGTTAAATAGTAACAGGCAACTGTCGGAGAACGAAAAATTCGTTTCCAAATTTATTAGATGTTTTCCTAAATATATAGATCGATAGGCAGGAATTTTCTGGATTATGGCCTAATTCAGGCAAAATATATATTTTTACTTGAAGAACAAATATCAGAGCATAGTCAGTGAGTTATAGAATAATAAGAGTGTGGTATTTCATTGTATAACAAGAGATAGTCCATGGAAGCGATAATAGACGTAGTTTTACACAAAATAACGTCCAAAAACAGCCATAGAGTCAAACGGTAAATGTTGGCGTTCTTTTTAAGAGGACAGGTTGGATGATTACCAACAGTGTGCCAGCAGGGGGAGGGGGAATTAGCCTCAGATACCATCCTCTATTGTCCGGTCCTGTTGGTCGAGTGGTTAAGGGATCCTGTACATCAGTTGCAGTTCTTCTGGCGGTAGGGGTTCTTGTCACTTCTGGGGTGTGAGTTTTCAGTTGCATATATGTCTGGAGACCGTTCAGGCTTGTTTGCATTTGTGCTCCTCACCTGTGCCCCAAAGATTGAAGTGATTTGATAAAATACCATACCCAAGATTACCAACAGTATGCCGGCTGGGGGGGGATTGAGAATTAGCCTCGGCTACCATCCTCTTTTGTCAGGTCGTGTTGGTCGAGTGGTAAAAGAATCTTGTACATCAGATGCAGTGCTTCTGGCAGTATAGGTTCGAACCACTTCTGGGGTGTCATTTTCAGTTGCTTATATGCCTGGAGACCGTTCAGGCTTTTTTCCATTTGTTTTCCTCACGAGTGCCCCAAAGAATGAGGTGATTTGATAAAATACCATGCCTAAGATTCCAACAGTGTGCCAGCAGGGGGAGGGGGAATTAGCCTCGGCTACCATCCTCTCTTGTCCGGTCGTGTTGGTTGGGTAGTTAAGGGATACTGTACATCAGTTGCAGTGCTTTTGGTAGTATGGGTTCGAGTTATTTCTGGGGTGTGAGTTTTCAGTTGCATATATGCCTGGAGACCATTCTGTCTTGTTCGCATTTGTGTTCCTCACGTGTGCCCAAAAGAATGAGGTGATTTGATAATATACCATGCCCAAGGTTACTAACAGTGTGCCGGCAGGTGGATGGGGAATTAGCCTCGGCTACCATTCTCTTTTGTCCGATCGTGTTGATCGAGTGGTAAAGGGATCCTGTACATCATCTGCAGTGCTTCTGGCAGTATGGGTTCGAGTCACTTCTGGGGTGTGAGTTTTCAGTTGCATATATGTCTCGAGACAGTTCAGGCTTGTTCGCATTTGTGTTCCTCACGTGTGCCACAAAGAATGATGTGATTTGATAAAATTCAAAATACAAATGTTTATTTAGGTAAAGTATATACATACAAGGGGTGATAAAATACCATGCCTAAGATTACTGACAGTTTACCGGCGGGGGGATGGGGAATTAGCCTCGGCTACCATCCTCTTTTGTCCGGTCGTGTTGATCGAGTGGTAAAGGGATCCTGTACATCATCTGCAGTGCTTCTGGCACGATGGGTTCGAGTCACTTGTGGGGTGCGAGTTTTCAGTTGCATATATGTCTGGATTATCGCATCGCATCGCTAAGGAGCTGAGCAAACTGCTGATGGATATTGTTGCTCTCTAAGAGACCAGGCTCCCTGGATCAGGATCTGTGAGAGAGAGGACCTTCTCTTTCTTCTTGCAAGGAAAACCACCTGATGAGACCAGAGAACATGGTGTGGGATTTGCCGTCAGGAATGCACTGTTGGGACACATTATGCCACCGACGGGGGAAACAGAACGAATTCTGTCTGCAACTGCACTCCCAAACAGGACCAGTCAATGTAATTAGTGCATATGCACCAACCCTGACTTCTCCAGCAGAGACAAAGGAAAAATTCTACGATGACCTCAACAGAGTCATAGCGAGAATTCCTGTAAAGGAGCCACTGTTCATCCTCGGCGACTTCAACACCAGAGTGGGTGCCGAGCACAACATTTGGCCCACTTGCCTGGGTCAATTCGGAATAGGGAGGATGAATGAGAATGGGCAACGTCTGCTAGAACTCTGCTGCCTTCATGGTCTTTGTGTCACCAACACGTTCTTCGGCACAAAGCCTCAACACCGAGTATCTTGGAGACACCCCAGATCCAAGCACTGGCACCAGCTTGACCTGATTCTTACCAGGCGTGCAAGTCTACCCAGCGTCAAGATTACGAGTAGCTACCAGAGTGCTGTCTGTGACACCGACCACTCCCTGGTATGTAGCAGGGTCAAGATACAACCAAAGAAGATTCATCACTCGAAAAGGGCGGGCTGACCTCGCATCAACACAGCCAAGACCCGCAACCAGGACAAGGTGGAAGATTTTGCACACGTGCTCGAGGAAGCTCTCCCTGGCCCAGCCGGGGTCACTGCCTGTAAAAGATGGGAGCACTTCAGAGACGCTGTGTTCAACGCTGCCATTTCCACCTTTGGCAAGAAGACCAGGTCGCCAGACTGGTTCGAGGCTCACTCGGAAGAGATGACACCTGTCACCAAGGAGAAGAGAAACGCCTTAGCAGCCTACAAAGCCTGCCCACGTTAGTTCAACTTACAGATCCTTCGGGCCGTCCGCTGCAAAGTGCAGCAGAGCGCCAGGCGATGTGCCAACAACTATTGGCTCCAGCTCTGCTCCCAGATACAGACTGCAGCGGATACAGGCAATGTAAGGGGAATGTAGGACGGCATCAAGCAGGCCCTCGGCCCAATCCAGAGGAAGACCGCTCCTCTGAAATCTGCCACTGGCGAGGTGATTCAGGACCAGGCACTGCAGCTGAAGCACTGGGTCGAGCACTACTCTGAGCTATACGCCAGGGACAATGTGGTCACCGAAGACGCCCTGAGCGCCATTAAGTGTCTGCCTATGTTAATGGAGCTCGACAGCGAGCCGACCCTCGAATAACTCAGCGATGACCTAGACTCCCTTGCTTCTGGTAAAGCTCCTGACAAAGATGGCATTCCTGCTGAGACCGTGAAGTGCTGCACAGGTAGCCTGCTCATGGAGCTGCATGAAATTCTCTGCCTCTGCTGGGAAGAAGGAGAGGTGCCACAGGACATGAGGGATGCCAACATCGTCACGCTGTATAAGAATAAAGGTGACAGGGGCGACTGCAACAACTACCGTGGAATCTCCCTTCTCAGTATTGCCGGAAAGCTGTTTGCTCGAGTAGCATTGAAGAGGCTCCAAGTACTTGCAGAGAGAATCTATCCAGAATCACATTGCGGATTCAGAGCTGACAGGTCCACCATCGACATGGTCTTTTCCCTCAGACAACTGCTGGAGAAATGCAGGGAACAGAAGCAGCCACTCTTCGTAGCCTTCATAGATCTGACGAAGGCCTTCGACTTCGTCAGCAGGGATGGCCTGTTCAAGATCCTCCCCAAAATCGAATGCCCACCCAGGCTCCTCAGCATCATCAGATCTTTCCATGAGAACATGAGGGGCACCGTGGTCTTTGATGGCCTAACATCAGACGCCTTTGACATCTGAAGTGAAGTAAAGCAGGGCTGCGTCCTGGCTCCAACCCTATTCGGGATTTTCTTCGCAGTTATGCTGTGGCACGCCTTCGGATCTGTCACGGAAGGCATTTACCTCCGGACCAGGTCGGATGGAAAGCTCTTTAACCTCGCCAGGCTGAGTGCCAAGACAAAGGTTCGGCTGAGGTGTCTGTGCGACTTCCTTTTTGCCGACGACGCAGCAGTCACTGCCCACTCAGCCAAAGATCTCCAACGGCTCATGACCCACTTCAGCGAGGCCTCTCAGGCTTTCGGACTCACCATTAGCCTGAAGAAAACACAAGTCATGGGACAAGGAGTGGACTCCCCACCTGACATCGGCATCTCCGATTCCAAACTGGAAGTCGTTCACGACTTCGTGTACCTGGGCTCCACAATCTCTGACTCCCTCTCTCTTGATACGGAGCTAAACAAACGCATCGGTAAGGCATCTACTGCCATGTCCAGACTGACAAAGAGAGTGTGGGCTAACAATAGTCTAACTGAATATACTAAGATTCAGGTTTACAGAGCCTGTGTCCTGAGCACTCTTCTTTATGGCAGTGAGTCTTGGACACTCCGCGCCTGTAAGGAAAGACAGCTGAATGCCTACCACATGCGCTGCCATTGACACATCTTGGACATCACCTGGCAAGATAAGGTGACAAACAACAACGTCTTGAGGAGAGCAAGAATCACTAGCATGTACACAATGCTAAAACAGAGACGAATGCGCTGGCTCGGGCACGTTGTGCGAATGTGCGACGGCAGGATCCCCAAGGATCTCCTGTATGGAGAGCAGATGCAGGGAAAGCGTCCAACAGGCAAGCCCCAGCTTCGGTACAAAGACGTATGCAAGAGGGACCTGAAAGGCATGGACGTCGATCTTGCTATATGGGAGACACTGGCTGCAGACCGTTCAGCTTGGAGGCAGTCTGTTCAAAGAGGTCTCTCCAAGTTCGAGGAGTCACTTGCCAAGGAATCGGAGGCAAAGAGACAGAGAAGGAAAGCCGGTAGCCAGGAAGACAGACCAGAATCGGACTTCGTTTGTGCTCGGTGTGGGATGGACTGCCACTATCAAATTGAACTCATCAGTCACACCAGACGCTGCACCAGGATTGACAACTAGGGCGCAACTCCATAGTCTCCCGAGACTGAAGGATGCCTACTACTATATGCCTGGAGACCGTTCAGTTCAGGCTTGTTTGCATTTGTGTTCCTCATGTGTGCCCCAGAAAATGAGGTGATCTGATTAAATTAAAAATTCATATTCAAAATTCAAATGTTTATTTAGGTAAAGTACATACATACAAGGGGTAAAAAAATACCATGCCCAAGATTACCGACAGTGTACCGGCAGGGGGATGGAGAATTAGCTTCAGTTACCATCCTCTTTTGTCCGGTCGTGTTGGTCGAGTAGTTAATGGATACTGTAAATCAGTTGCAGTGCTTCCGGCAGAATGGGTTCGAGTCACTTCTGGGGGTGTGAGTTTTCAGTTGCACATATGCCTGGAGACTGTTTAGGCTTGTTCGCATTTGTGTTCCTCACGTGTGCCCCAAGGAATTAGGTGATTTGATAAAATACCATGCCCAAGATTACGAACAGTGTGCCGGCGGGGGGATGTGGAATTAGCCTCGGCTACAATACTCTTTTGTCCGGTCATGTTGGTCAAGTGGTTAAGGGATCGTGTACATCAATTGCAGTCCTTCTGGCAGTATGGGTTCGAGTCACTTCTGGGGTGTGAGTTCTCAGTTTCATATATGCCTGGTGACCGTTCAAGTTTTTCGCATTTGTGTTCCTCACGTGTGCCCCAAAGAATGAGTTGATTTGATAAAATACCATGCCCAAGATTACCAACAGAGTGCCGGCGGGGGGATGGGGAATTAGCCTCGGCTACCATCCTCTTTGTCCTGTCGTGTTCGTCGAGTAATTAAGGGATCCTGTACATCAGTTACAGTGCTTTTGGCAGTATGGGTTCGAGTCACTTCTGGGGTGTAAGTTTTTAGTTGCATATATGCCTGGAAACCTTTCAGGCTTTTTTGCATGTGTTCTTCACATATGCCCCAAAGAATGAGGTGATTTGATAAAATACCATGCCCAAGATTAACAACAGTGTGCCAGCAGGGGGATGGGGAATTAGCCTCGGCTAACATCTTCTTTTGTCCGGTCCTCTTGGTTGAGTGGTTAAGGGATCCTGTACATCAGTTGCAGTGCTTCTGGCAGTATGGGTTTATATATATATATAATCCTCAATATATATAATATATATAGAGGTTTATATATAATATAATCCTCTATATATATATATATATATATATATATATATATATATATATATATATATATATATATATATAACCTATATATATACATGTGTGTATATATATTATAATATATATATATATATTATAATATATATATATATATATATATATATATATATATATATATATATATATATATATATAGTATTGTGACGGTGTTCCCCCCCTTATAATTCTCCCACGCCTGCAGTAAGAGTCATGTCTACTTTTCCCAAGCGTTCTCTACGTTGCAGGCTGCAATTTGATATATGGGAGAGAGTGAAGTGTTCTCGGAGAGCCGAGAAATTTGTGAAATAGTAATATTTTGGCCTGTGGTTTAGGCCCTTTAGGGGGCCAAGATGGCGCTTACCTCCCTGATCTCCCGCCAAAACCGTGTGACGTCAGTGGCACCGGATTGGTCACCGACAGCAGTGTGGCACCGGGAGCCAATGAAAACCTCCTGTGGCGAAAGTGACGTCACGAAGGAAGGGGGTCCGGCCAGCGCGCCGGGCTGGCGCCAGCAGTCAGACACGACACGTCATAGAGGTCGGACGTACGACGGATGGTCCTGTCAGTTGGACAGTTGTATCTCGCTCCCGTGGATTTACGCGTCACCTGAAGTCCGCCAGTACTCTGAGAAGTCTTCCCTAGTTCATGTGTTGAACCAGAAGAGGGAATTGACGGTTATTTGAGCAACAAGTGCTCTAGTCAGGTACTGTGCCAGTTGGCAGTGAAGCCGTGCAGTGACGTATGTGGCGTCTGTGGCAATTCACCAGTTCGTGACAGCGTAGTGGCAGACAGAGCCACTGGTAGCTGAGGAAGAGAGGACTATTTGGGAAACCGGACGACTGTAGCTGAGACGTAGGCGACAGCCGTTGCTGGGAGAAGACGACGGCCAGGAGACCGACTCCAACCTTCAAGAAGTCAAGAAGGAGAACGGACCTGCAGTGAGGAGGCACGGAGACGACGCGCTAAACGGTGGGACGACGAGAGGCTCTGGTAGGACACGACGACGTGTAGTGTGGGGGCGTTCCCGACACGAGGACCAGGAGCTACATCTCGACTCTCATCGGAGGATAGGGTGAAGTAGGTGGTTCTAGTTCCCTCCCCATTCCCCTTTAGTTAGCTATGTTATTCGGCTATATTATCTAGCCTGAGGATTTTATATGTCGTGAGCAAGTCTCACCCATGTCACGGTAAAGCACCAGTGTGCTAGACAGTACTATCAAGAGTACTTGTAATATTCATGTTGATTATTGGTGTGTACAGGCACCAGGAACCAGTGATAAATTTACTGTGTTGTGTATATCTTTCTATAGATTTTTGATATGAACATATAGTGGTAAATTATATATAATATTATGCCAGTATTTGGAGGTTAGGCTATGTGCCCAGAAACTATTTATTTTCCATGTATTGATGATTGATTTATATACCATATATATGTCTATGTTCATTCAGTGAATAATCATTTGTGAGTACAGTGAATTATTGCGTTATCGCCCACGAGAGAAAGTACTGAAAACTCCAGTGTTAATATTTCACAATATATTGTTGGATGAATAACAGTGTAAGACTATTACAGTGAGTCATTGTAGAATTGATTGTAGAAAAGACTGTTTGAGCCTGAGTACAGTGTAACTAAGTAATTCGGTTTATTTGTGCCAATATCGAGTGTGCGAGTTTCTAGTAATATTGGAGAATTTAAAGAAACCGCGCGCGTGAATCTAGAAAACAAGCAAATTTCGCGTGGAGAGACCATTGCGATCAGCTGTTCTTGACACTTGATGAGGAGGGGAGAATGTTGCCCTCTAGTGATCGCATACTAACCGTGGGAATTACCAGCCGCGTCAGGATCAGTTGATTAATTGATTATTGTTTGGCTTTGTGACATCTCTCATACATTTTAAGTAAAATACAAAACTATCTTTGTGTTTATATCATCCCCTCCATTGATCTTGTGGCTATATTATACTGGTAAATATAGAGTGATAACAATAAGTACCTGCCTGATTCCTGATCTTCGAGTGTGACCTTGCCAAGGCTACCACTGAATACACCAGTCCACTGATGGTGTTACTGGCCACCTAAAAACACCAGTTGGCGACCTTGTGATTAACCGTAGAGCCCTATTGTTGGGGAGGGCACACGACAGTCGATGTGATCGAGTCGTGTTCTCACTCTTTCTTAATAAGAGGCCGTTAAGATTGACTGGGAGACTCTCCTGGCGTGCAGTGGCGCCGTGAGGATCGAGGGAAGACCCGCAGGGCTACGGTGAGTGACTTTGAGCATAACTATTGCTTACCCCAGAGTAAGGGTAGAGAATAATAGAATGGTGGAAACCCCAACATTGGCGACCTTGCCAGGATATAGATCGAAGTAAAGGTTGCAGTGGTACTTGGCAGTGGTGTTAGAGATCAGGTGCAGGTTAACACTCGTAGCACAAGATGGAGGATGATAAAGTAACCAGGTTTATTGACTCTAGAGATGAACAGGTGCTGGAAGAGTGCACCAAGGCACAGTTACAGGCTATAGCGAATCATTTTGGAATAAAGCTGAAATCTGCCAGAGTTGGTGAAAGAAGACTAGAGATAATGGCTCAGCTCAAGGCTCGAGACGAAGCTTTGGGGGAGGAACGGCCCCAAACACCTGCCAGTGTGGGTGAGCGCCTGAGTATTGGTGGAAGCAGCAGGGGATCCAGCGGCAGCAGGCACAGCATAAAGCTGGAAATAATGAAGCTGCAGCTAGAAGCACAGCAGCGCAAGGAAGAGCGAGAAGCAGAAGCGCAGCTGAGGAGAGAAGAGGCACAGCAGCGCAAAGAAGAGCGAGAAGCACAACAGCGCAAAGAGGAGCGAGAAGCAGAAGCACAGATGAAGCGTGAGGAGCGAGAAGCACAACTGCGCCGAGAAGAACAAGAGCGAGAAGCACAGATGAAGCATGAGGAGCGAGAAGCACAGCTGCGCCGGGAAGAACGAGAGCGAGAAGCAGAAGCACAGCTGAAGCGTGAGGAACGAGAAGCACAGCTACGCTGGGAAGAGCAAGAGCGAGAAGCACAGCTACGCAGGGAAGAACGAGAGCAAGAAGTTAGGCTGAGACAAATGGAAATAGAAGCCAACCAGGAGGTGGAGCTGAAGCGAGCTGAACTGGGACTAGGTGCCCCTGCCCCGCCACAGGAAGACCGACGAGTGAGGGAACGAGACCTGCCGGTCTTTGTGCCTAGTGAAGCCGAAAGTTTCTTCGATCACTTTGAGAGAGTTGCTGCTATGAAGAGGTGGCCGAGGGCGGAGTGGGCGGAGTTGGTCCAAGGGAGGCTCACAGGTGAAGCTCGTGAAGCCTTCACTATGCTCGACTTCCAAGAATGCACTAACTACGATGCGGTAAAACGAGCTGTGCTTCGTTCCTTTAAGCTCACGCCAGAGTGTTACAGAAAGAGGTTTAGAGAATGTACCCAGTTGCCAGGAAAATCGTATGCGGAGACGGCGAGGGACATAGAAAGAAAGCTCCTTAAGTGGCTGGACTCTGAGGAAGCAAGGTCGGTCGAAGAGGTCAAGGAACTAATGGCCATGGAAAAGTTTATGTCCGTGCTCTCTCCTGAGATCAGGATGAGGGTAAAGGAGGCGGACATAAAGGACCTGAGGGCCGCAGCGGACCGAGCCGACATGTTAGAAGAAGCCCTACGCCCACGCCGAGAGGGACAGCACCGACCACCCGCATATGTCGGAAACGATAGGAATTATAGGAGGACGGATGGATGGAGGACAGGAACGAGTTCTCCCAAGTCCCATTTCTCAAGTTGGAACACCCGAGGATCAAAAGGTGCTGTAGCGCCGATAGAGGAGAACCAAGCTGAGAGCTCGGGAACTGTTACTGCAGGGAAAGAAACGACAAGTGAGGCGGGAAAGACACAGGGTGTGACGGTCTCTGGAGGCAGTGCTAAGGCGAGCGGTGGCGGATGGTCTCCGCCGAGGGGTCGCTGCTACAACTGTGGAATACCCGGACACGTCGCGCGGGAATGCAGACGCCCTAAGCAGCGGGGACACGTTGCTTTAGTGATGTTCGAGGACCAGAGGGCCGAGGGAGTGCGGGATGAACCCGTGCTGAATGGGGAAAAGAAAGTTCACCCATTCGTGTGTCAAGGAACCGTAAGGATGGGGGTCGCAGACCCCATCCCAGTGAAGATGCTAAGAGACACCGGGGCTGACTTTACCCTGGTAAGTGAAACCCTGTTCCCCGAGGGTTACGAAAGTACCAGTGTGGGGGTGGCACGTGTGACCACTGTGGGAGGCCCAGTGAGGATGCCCCTACACCAGGTAACTTTAAATTCCGACTATGGCTGCCAGACCCTAGTGGTGGGAGTCTGTACATCAATGCCCAAGATGGAGGCGCAGGTCATCTTGGGGAATGACGCATGTGGAGGATACGTCCTCCCGCATCTCGTGAAGGGCGAAGAGTGCATAGAACAGTACAAGGAGACAGGCGGGGAGTTGAACGCCTGTGGGGACGAGAAGGGAATCGCACCGGTGGCGATCCCAGTTTGTACTGTGACACCGAGACAACGCGAAGAACCAAGAGGTTGTGAATCTGATGGGGCTGAGGAGTCGATTGACAGCCTGGGAACAGATCACCTCTGCGTAGGACCCAGAGAACGAGCGGAGGGCGAAGGTAGCCCGAATGGTGAGTTGCAGGTGACACTTACTGGTTCTCTAGGGGTAAACCGCACTCGTCTCGGAGAGTTACAGCAGGAGGAGTTCCCCAAATTGGTTAGTAAGGCCGAAGGAGGACGTGTGGGTCCTGAGAAGGCTTACTTTCCATTTATATATATTATATATGCCATGCTATTCATGATGAAGGAACGATGGACGCCAGGAGCAACCGTGGGAACGGTGAATAAATATGTCCAGAAGTTCAAAGAACGTCTCACTAGAGCGAAGGGACTGGCTAGGAAACTCCTGAAGAAGGCGCAACGTAAGATGTCGGAGTGGTACGACAGGAGAGCTGCGCAGAGGGATTTTCAGGCCGGATCCAAAGTAATGGTTGTGCTGCCAGGTAAAGGTAGAGTGACCAGGTCGCGGTTCAAGAGACCATACCGAGTGCTGCGACGGTTGGGTCCAGTGTCGTACGAGATTGGGAAGCCGGATGGACCCCGGAAGAAACAAGTGTGTCATGCAGGCCGCCTGAGACCTTTCATCACTGTGGAAGGTAGAGCCGCCAAACAGGACGGAACGAATACCCGAGAAACCCAGCGGAAGACGGGTCTGAGTGTACCGAGGGACCGAGAACTCCCGGAGGAGGAAAGTAAGTGGTCCAGGGCGAACGGCACCAGTCTCACCCGCACTGAGAGTCTGACAAGGATCAAGGTCAAGCACATCAAGGGGAAGGACGACGCAGTAGCGGACGCCCTATCCCGCATGCACTAACCAGACATGACTCTTATTTTAAGGGGAGGGGTATGTGACGGAGTTCCCCCCCTTATAATTCTCCCACGCCTGCAGTAAGAGTCATGTCTACTTTTCCCAAGCGTTCTCTACGTTGCAGGCTGCAATTTGATATATGGGAGAGAGTGAAGTGTTCTCGGAGAGCCGGGAAATTTGTGAAATAGTAATATTTTGGCCTGTGGTTTAGGCCCTTTAGGGGGCCAAGATGGCGCTTACCTCCCTGATCTCCCGCCAAAACCGTGTGACGTCAGTGGCACCGGATTGGTCACCGACAGCAGTGTGGCACCGGGAGCCAATGAAAACCTCCCGTGGCGAAAGTGACGTCACGAAGGAAGGGGGTCCGGCCAGCGCGCCGGGCTGGCGCCAGCAGTCAGACACGACACGTCATAGAGGTCGGACGTGCGACGGATGGTCCTGTCAGTTGGACAGTTGTATCTCGCTCCCGTGGATTTACGCGTCACCTGAAGTCCGCCAGTACTCTGAGAAGTCTTCCCTAGTTCATGTGTTGAACCAGAAGAGGGAATTGACGGTTATTTGAGCAACAAGTGCTCCAGTCAGGTACTGTGCCAGTAGCAGTGAAGCCGTGCAGTGACGTATGTGGCGTCTGTGGCAATTCACCAGTTCGTGACAGCGTAGTGGCAGACAGAGCCACTGGGTAGCTGAGGAAGAGAGGACTATTTGGGGAAACCGGACGACTGTAGCTGAGACGTAGGCGACAGCCGTTGCTGGGAGAAGACGACGGCCAGGAGACCGACTCCAACCTTCAAGAAGTCAAGAAGGAGAACGGACCTGCAGTGAGGAGGCACGGAGACGACGCGCTAAACGGTGGGACGACGAGAGGCTCTGGTAGGACACGACGACGTGTAGTGTGGGGGCGTTCCCGACACGAGGACCAGGAGCTACATCTCGACTCTCATCGGAGGATAGGGTGAAGTAGGTGGTTCTAGTTCCCTCCCCATTCCCCTTTAGTTAGCTATGTTATTCGGCTATATTATCTAGCCTGAGGATTTTATATGTCGTGAGCAAGTCTCACCCATGTCACGGTAAAGCACCAGTGTGCTAGACAGTACTATCAAGAGTACTTGTAATATTCATGTTGATTATTGGTGTGTACAGGCACCAGGAACCAGTGATAAATTTACTGTGTTGTGTATATCTTTCTATAGATTTTTGATATGAACATATAGTGGTAAATTATATATAATATTATGCCAGTATTTGGAGGTTAGGCTATGTGCCCAGAAACTATTTATTTTCCATGTATTGATGATTGATTTATATACCATATATATGTCTATGTTCATTCAGTGAATAATCATTTGTGAGTACAGTGAATTATTGCGTTATCGCCCACGAGAGAAAGTACTGAAAACTCCAGTGTTAATATTTCACAATATATTGTTGGATGAATAAAAGTGTAAGACTATTACAGTGAGTCATTGTAGAATTGATTGTAGAAAAGACTGTTTGAGCCTGAGTACAGTGTAACTAAGTAATTCGGTTTATTTGTGCCAATATCGAGTGTGCGAGTTTCTAGTAATATTGGAGAATTTAAAGAAACCGCGCGCGTGAATCTAGAAAACAAGCAAATTTCGCGCGGAGAGACCATTGCGATCAGCTGTTCTTGACACTTGATGAGGAGGGGAGAATGTTGCCCTCTAGTGATCGCATACTAACCGTGGGAATTACCAGCCGCGTCAGGATCAGTTGATTAATTGATTATTGTTTGGCTTTGTGACATCTCTCATACATTTTAAGTAAAATACAAAACTATCTTTGTGTTTATATCATCCCCTCCATTGATCTTGTGGCTATATTATACTGGTAAATATAGAGTGATAACAATAAGTACCTGCCTGATTCCTGATCTTCGAGTGTGACCTTGCCAAGGCTACCACTGAATACACCAGTCCACTGATGGTGTTACTGGCCACCTAAAAACACCAGTTGGCGACCTTGTGATTAACCGTAGAGCCCTATTGTTGGGGAGGGCACACGACAGTCGATGTGATCGAGTCGTGTTCTCACTCTTTCTTAATAAGAGGCCGTTAAGATTGACTGGGAGACTCTCCTGGCGTGCAGTGGCGCCGTGAGGATCGAGGGAAGACCCGCAGGGCTACGGTGAGTGACTTTGAGCATAACTATTGCTTACCCCAGAGTAAGGGTAGAGAATAATAGAATGGTGGAAACCCCAACATTGGCGACCTTGCCAGGATATAGATCGAAGTAAAGGTTGCAGTGGTACTTGGCAGTGGTGTTAGAGATCAGGTGCAGGTTAACACTCGTAGCACAAGATGGAGGATGATAAAGTAACCAGGTTTATTGACTCTAGAGATGAACAGGTGCTGGAAGAGTGCACCAAGGCACAGTTACAGGCTATAGCGAATCATTTTGGAATAAAGCTGAAATCTGCCAGAGTTGGTGAAAGAAGACTAGAGATAATGGCTCAGCTCAAGGCTCGAGACGAAGCTTTGGGGGAGGAACGGCCCCAAACACCTGCCAGTGTGGGTGAGCGCCTGAGTATTGGTGGAAGCAGCAGGGGATCCAGCGGCAGCAGGCACAGCATAAAGCTGGAAATAATGAAGCTGCAGCTAGAAGCACAGCAGCGCAAGGAAGAGCGAGAAGCAGAAGCGCAGCTGAGGAGAGAAGAGGCACAGCAGCGCAAAGAAGAGCGAGAAGCACAACAGCGCAAAGAGGAGCGAGAAGCAGAAGCACAGATGAAGCGTGAGGAGCGAGAAGCACAACTGCGCCGAGAAGAACAAGAGCGAGAAGCACAGATGAAGCATGAGGAGCGAGAAGCACAGCTGCGCCGGGAAGAACGAGAGCGAGAAGCAGAAGCACAGCTGAAGCGTGAGGAACGAGAAGCACAGCTACGCTGGGAAGAGCAAGAGCGAGAAGCACAGCTACGCAGGGAAGAACGAGAGCAAGAAGTTAGGCTGAGACAAATGGAAATAGAAGCCAACCAGGAGGTGGAGCTGAAGCGAGCTGAACTGGGACTAGGTGCCCCTGCCCCGCCACAGGAAGACCGACGAGTGAGGGAACGAGACCTGCCGGTCTTTGTGCCTAGTGAAGCCGAAAGTTTCTTCGATCACTTTGAGAGAGTTGCTGCTATGAAGAGGTGGCCGAGGGCGGAGTGGGCGGAGTTGGTCCAAGGGAGGCTCACAGGTGAAGCTCGTGAAGCCTTCACTATGCTCGACTTCCAAGAATGCACTAACTACGATGCGGTAAAACGAGCTGTGCTTCGTTCCTTTAAGCTCACGCCAGAGTGTTACAGAAAGAGGTTTAGAGAATGTACCCAGTTGCCAGGAAAATCGTATGCGGAGACGGCGAGGGACATAGAAAGAAAGCTCCTTAAGTGGCTGGACTCTGAGGAAGCAAGGTCGGTCGAAGAGGTCAAGGAACTAATGGCCATGGAAAAGTTTATGTCCGTGCTCTCTCCTGAGATCAGGATGAGGGTAAAGGAGGCGGACATAAAGGACCTGAGGGCCGCAGCGGACCGAGCCGACATGTTAGAAGAAGCCCTACGCCCACGCCGAGAGGGACAGCACCGACCACCCGCATATGTCGGAAACGATAGGAATTATAGGAGGACGGATGGATGGAGGACAGGAACGAGTTCTCCCAAGTCCCATTTCTCAAGTTGGAACACCCGAGGATCAAAAGGTGCTGTAGCGCCGATAGAGGAGAACCAAGCTGAGAGCTCGGGAACTGTTACTGCAGGGAAAGAAACGACAAGTGAGGCGGGAAAGACACAGGGTGTGACGGTCTCTGGAGGCAGTGCTAAGGCGAGCGGTGGCGGATGGTCTCCGCCGAGGGGTCGCTGCTACAACTGTGGAATACCCGGACACGTCGCGCGGGAATGCAGACGCCCTAAGCAGCGGGGACACGTTGCTTTAGTGATGTTCGAGGACCAGAGGGCCGAGGGAGTGCGGGATGAACCCGTGCTGAATGGGGAAAAGAAAGTTCACCCATTCGTGTGTCAAGGAACCGTAAGGATGGGGGTCGCAGACCCCATCCCAGTGAAGATGCTAAGAGACACCGGGGCTGACTTTACCCTGGTAAGTGAAACCCTGTTCCCCGAGGGTTACGAAAGTACCAGTGTGGGGGTGGCACGTGTGACCACTGTGGGAGGCCCAGTGAGGATGCCCCTACACCAGGTAACTTTAAATTCCGACTATGGCTGCCAGACCCTAGTGGTGGGAGTCTGTACATCAATGCCCAAGATGGAGGCGCAGGTCATCTTGGGGAATGACGCATGTGGAGGATACGTCCTCCCGCATCTCGTGAAGGGCGAAGAGTGCATAGAACAGTACAAGGAGACAGGCGGACAGGACGAGAAGGGAATCGCACCGGTGGCGATCCCAGTTTGTACTGTGACACCGAGACAACGCGAAGAACCAAGAGGTTGTGAATCTGATGGGGCTGAGGAGTCGATTGACAGCCTGGGAACAGATCACCTCTGCGTAGGACCCAGAGAACGAGCGGAGGGCGAAGGTAGCCCGAATGGTGAGTTGCAGGTGACACTTACTGGTTCTCTAGGGGTAAACCGCACTCGTCTCGGAGAGTTACAGCAGGAGGAGTTCCCCAAATTGGTTAGTAAGGCCGAAGGAGGACGTGTGGGTCCTGAGAAGGCTTACTTTCCATTTATATATATTATATATGCCATGCTATTCATGATGAAGGAACGATGGACGCCAGGAGCAACCGTGGGAACGGTGAATAAATATGTCCAGAAGTTCAAAGAACGTCTCACTAGAGCGAAGGGACTGGCTAGGAAACTCCTGAAGAAGGCGCAACGTAAGATGTCGGAGTGGTACGACAGGAGAGCTGCGCAGAGGGATTTTCAGGCCGGATCCAAAGTAATGGTTGTGCTGCCAGGTAAAGGTAGAGTGACCAGGTCGCGGTTCAAGAGACCATACCGAGTGCTGCGACGGTTGGGTCCAGTGTCGTACGAGATTGGGAAGCCGGATGGACCCCGGAAGAAACAGGTGTGTCATGCAGGCCGCCTGAGACCTTTCATCACTGTGGAAGGTAGAGCCGCCAAACAGGACGGAACGAATACCCGAGAAACCCAGCGGAAGACGGGTCTGAGTGTACCGAGGGACCGAGAACTCCCGGAGGAGGAAAGTAAGTGGTCCAGGGCGAACGGCACCAGTCTCACCCGCACTGAGAGTCTGACAAGGATCAAGGTCAAGCACATCAAGGGGAAGGACGACGCAGTAGCGGACGCCCTATCCCGCATGCACTAACCAGACATGACTCTTATTTTAAGGGGAGGGGTATGTGACGGAGTTCCCCCCCTTATAATTCTCCCACGCCTGCAGTAAGAGTCATGTCTACTTTTCCCAAGCGTTCTCTACGTTGCAGGCTGCAATTTGATATATGGGAGAGAGTGAAGTGTTCTCGGAGAGCCGGGAAATTTGTGAAATAGTAATATTTTGGCCTGTGGTTTAGGCCCTTTAGGGGGCCAAGATGGCGCTTACCTCCCTGATCTCCCGCCAAAACCGTGTGACGTCAGTGGCACCGGATTGGTCACCGACAGCAGTGTGGCACCGGGAGCCAATGAAAACCTCCCGTGGCGAAAGTGACGTCACGAAGGAAGGGGGTCCGGCCAGCGCGCCGGGCTGGCGCCAGCAGTCAGACACGACACGTCATAGAGGTCGGACGTGCGACGGATGGTCCTGTCAGTTGGACAGTTGTATCTCGCTCCCGTGGATTTACGCGTCACCTGAAGTCCGCCAGTACTCTGAGAAGTCTTCCCTAGTTCATGTGTTGAACCAGAAGAGGGAATTGACGGTTATTTGAGCAACAAGTGCTCCAGTCAGGTACTGTGCCAGTAGCAGTGAAGCCGTGCAGTGACGTATGTGGCGTCTGTGGCAATTCACCAGTTCGTGACAGCGTAGTGGCAGACAGAGCCACTGGGTAGCTGAGGAAGAGAGGACTATTTGGGGAAACCGGACGACTGTAGCTGAGACGTAGGCGACAGCCGTTGCTGGGAGAAGACGACGGCCAGGAGACCGACTCCAACCTTCAAGAAGTCAAGAAGGAGAACGGACCTGCAGTGAGGAGACACGGAGACGACGCGCTAAACGGTGGGACGACGAGAGGCTCTGGTAGGACACGACGACGTGTAGTGTGGGGGCGTTCCCGACACGAGGACCAGGAGCTACATCTCGACTCTCATCGGAGGATAGGGTGAAGTAGGTGGTTCTAGTTCCCTCCCCATTCCCCTTTAGTTAGCTATGTTATTCGGCTATATTATCTAGCCTGAGGATTTTATATGTCGTGAGCAAGTCTCACCCATGTCACGGTAAAGCACCAGTGTGCTAGACAGTACTATCAAGAGTACTTGTAATATTCATGTTGATTATTGGTGTGTACAGGCACCAGGAACCAGTGATAAATTTACTGTGTTGTGTATATCTTTCTATAGATTTTTGATATGAACATATAGTGGTAAATTATATATAATATTATGCCAGTATTTGGAGGTTAGGCTATGTGCCCAGAAACTATTTATTTTCCATGTATTGATGATTGATTTATATACCATATATATGTCTATGTTCATTCAGTGAATAATCATTTGTGAGTACAGTGAATTATTGCGTTATCGCCCACGAGAGAAAGTACTGAAAACTCCAGTGTTAATATTTCACAATATATTGTTGGATGAATAACAGTGTAAGACTATTACAGTGAGTCATTGTAGAATTGATTGTAGAAAAGACTGTTTGAGCCTGAGTACAGTGTAACTAAGTAATTCGGTTTATTTGTGCCAATATCGAGTGTGCGAGTTTCTAGTAATATTGGAGAATTTAAAGAAACCGCGCGCGTGAATCTAGAAAACAAGCAAATTTCGCGCGGAGAGACCATTGCGATCAGCTGTTCTTGACACTTGATGAGGAGGGGAGAATGTTGCCCTCTAGTGATCGCATACTAACCGTGGGAATTACCAGCCGCGTCAGGATCAGTTGATTAATTGATTATTGTTTGGCTTTGTGACATCTCTCATACATTTTAAGTAAAATACAAAACTATCTTTGTGTTTATATCATCCCCTCCATTGATCTTGTGGCTATATTATACTGGTAAATATAGAGTGATAACAATAAGTACCTGCCTGATTCCTGATCTTCGAGTGTGACCTTGCCAAGGCTACCACTGAATACACCAGTCCACTGATGGTGTTACTGGCCACCTAAAAACACCAGTTGGCGACCTTGTGATTAACCGTAGAGCCCTATTGTTGGGGAGGGCACACGACAGTCGATGTGATCGAGTCGTGTTCTCACTCTTTCTTAATAAGAGGCCGTTAAGATTGACTGGGAGACTCTCCTGGCGTGCAGTGGCGCCGTGAGGATCGAGGGAAGACCCGCAGGGCTACGGTGAGTGACTTTGAGCATAACTATTGCTTACCCCAGAGTAAGGGTAGAGAATAATAGAATGGTGGAAACCCCAACATTGGCGACCTTGCCAGGATATAGATCGAAGTAAAGGTTGCAGTGGTACTTGGCAGTGGTGTTAGAGATCAGGTGCAGGTTAACACTCGTAGCACAAGATGGAGGATGATAAAGTAACCAGGTTTATTGACTCTAGAGATGAACAGGTGCTGGAAGAGTGCACCAAGGCACAGTTACAGGCTATAGCGAATCATTTTGGAATAAAGCTGAAATCTGCCAGAGTTGGTGAAAGAAGACTAGAGATAATGGCTCAGCTCAAGGCTCGAGACGAAGCTTTGGGGGAGGAACGGCCCCAAACACCTGCCAGTGTGGGTGAGCGCCTGAGTATTGGTGGAAGCAGCAGGGGATCCAGCGGCAGCAGGCACAGCATAAAGCTGGAAATAATGAAGCTGCAGCTAGAAGCACAGCAGCGCAAGGAAGAGCGAGAAGCAGAAGCGCAGCTGAGGAGAGAAGAGGCACAGCAGCGCAAAGAAGAGCGAGAAGCACAACAGCGCAAAGAGGAGCGAGAAGCAGAAGCACAGATGAAGCGTGAGGAGCGAGAAGCACAACTGCGCCGAGAAGAACAAGAGCGAGAAGCACAGATGAAGCATGAGGAGCAAGAAGCACAGCTGCGCCGGGAAGAACGAGAGCGAGAAGCAGAAGCACAGCTGAAGCGTGAGGAACGAGAAGCACAACTACGCTGGGAAGAGCAAGAGCGAGAAGCACAGCTACGCAGGGAAGAACGAGAGCAAGAAGTTAGGCTGAGACAAATGGAAATAGAAGCCAACCAGGAGGTGGAGCTGAAGCGAGCTGAACTGGGACTAGGTGCCCCTGCCCCGCCACAGGAAGACCGACGAGTGAGGGAACGAGACCTGCCGGTCTTTGTGCCTAGTGAAGCCGAAAGTTTCTTCGATCACTTTGAGAGAGTTGCTGCTATGAAGAGGTGGCCGAGGGCGGAGTGGGCGGAGTTGGTCCAAGGGAGGCTCACAGGTGAAGCTCGTGAAGCCTTCACTATGCTCGACTTCCAAGAATGCACTAACTACGATGCGGTAAAACGAGCTGTGCTTCGTTCCTTTAAGCTCACGCCAGAGTGTTACAGAAAGAGGTTTAGAGAATGTACCCAGTTGCCAGGAAAATCGTATGCGGAGACGGCGAGGGACATAGAAAGAAAGCTCCTTAAGTGGCTGGACTCTGAGGAAGCAAGGTCGGTCGAAGAGGTCAAGGAACTAATGGCCATGGAAAAGTTTATGTCCGTGCTCTCTCCTGAGATCAGGATGAGGGTAAAGGAGGCGGACATAAAGGACCTGAGGGCCGCAGCGGACCGAGCCGACATGTTAGAAGAAGCCCTACGCCCACGCCGAGAGGGACAGCACCGACCACCCGCATATGTCGGAAACGATAGGAATTATAGGAGGACGGATGGATGGAGGACAGGAACGAGTTCTCCCAAGTCCCATTTCTCAAGTTGGAACACCCGAGGATCAAAAGGTGCTGTAGCGCCGATAGAGGAGAACCAAGCTGAGAGCTCGGGAACTGTTACTGCAGGGAAAGAAACGACAAGTGAGGCGGGAAAGACACAGGGTGTGACGGTCTCTGGAGGCAGTGCTAAGGCGAGCGGTGGCGGATGGTCTCCGCCGAGGGGTCGCTGCTACAACTGTGGAATACCCGGACACGTCGCGCGGGAATGCAGACGCCCTAAGCAGCGGGGACACGTTGCTTTAGTGATGTTCGAGGACCAGAGGGCCGAGGGAGTGCGGGATGAACCCGTGCTGAATGGGGAAAAGAAAGTTCACCCATTCGTGTGTCAAGGAACCGTAAGGATGGGGGTCGCAGACCCCATCCCAGTGAAGATGCTAAGAGACACCGGGGCTGACTTTACCCTGGTAAGTGAAACCCTGTTCCCCGAGGGTTACGAAAGTACCAGTGTGGGGGTGGCACGTGTGACCACTGTGGGAGGCCCAGTGAGGATGCCCCTACACCAGGTAACTTTAAATTCCGACTATGGCTGCCAGACCCTAGTGGTGGGAGTCTGTACATCAATGCCCAAGATGGAGGCGCAGGTCATCTTGGGGAATGACGCATGTGGAGGATACGTCCTCCCGCATCTCGTGAAGGGCGAAGAGTGCATAGAACAGTACAAGGAGACAGGCGGGGAGTTGAACGCCTGTGGGGACGAGAAGGGAATCGCACCGGTGGCGATCCCAGTTTGTACTGTGACACCGAGACAACGCGAAGAACCAAGAGGTTGTGAATCTGATGGGGCTGAGAAGTCGATTGACAGCCTGGGAACAGATCACCTCTGCGTAGGACCCAGAGAACGAGCGGAGGGCGAAGGTAGCCCGAATGGTGAGTTGCAGGTGACACTTACTGGTTCTCTAGGGGTAAACCGCACTCGTCTCGGAGAGTTACAGCAGGAGGAGTTCCCCAAATTGGTTAGTAAGGCCGAAGGAGGACGTGTGGGTCCTGAGAAGGCTTACTTTCCATTTATATATATTATATATGCCATGCTATTCATGATGAAGGAACGATGGACGCCAGGAGCAACCGTGGGAACGGTGAATAAATATGTCCAGAAGTTCAAAGAACGTCTCACTAGAGCGAAGGGACTGGCTAGGAAACTCCTGAAGAAGGCGCAACGTAAGATGTCGGAGTGGTACGACAGGAGAGCTGCGCAGAGGGATTTTCAGGCCGGATCCAAAGTAATGGTTGTGCTGCCAGGTAGAGTGACCAGGTCGCGGTTCAAGAGACCATACCGAGTGCTGCGACGGTTGGGTCCAGTGTCGTACGAGATTGGGAAGCCGGATGGACCCCGGAAGAAACAGGTGTGTCATGCAGGCCGCCTGAGACCTTTCATCACTGTGGAAGGTAGAGCCGCCAAACAGGACGGAACGAATACCCGAGAAACCCAGCGGAAGACGGGTCTGAGTGTACCGAGGGACCGAGAACTCCCGGAGGAGGAAAGTAAGTGGTCCAGGGCGAACGGCACCAGTCTCACCCGCACTGAGAGTCTGACAAGGATCAAGGTCAAGCACATCAAGGGGAAGGACGACGCAGTAGCGGACGCCCTATCCCGCATGCACTAACCAGACATGACTCTTATTTTAAGGGGAGGGGTATGTGACGGAGTTCCCCCCCTTATAATTCTCCCACGCCTGCAGTAAGAGTCATGTCTACTTTTCCCAAGCGTTCTCTACGTTGCAGGCTGCAATTTGATATATGGGAGAGAGTGAAGTGTTCTCGGAGAGCCGGGAAATTTGTGAAATAGTAATATTTTGGCCTGTGGTTTAGGCCCTTTAGGGGGCCAAGATGGCGCTTACCTCCCTGATCTCCCGCCAAAACCGTGTGACGTCAGTGGCACCGGATTGGTCACCGACAGCAGTGTGGCACCGGGAGCCAATGAAAACCTCCCGTGGCGAAAGTGACGTCACGAAGGAAGGGGGTCCGGCCAGCGCGCCGGGCTGGCGCCAGCAGTCAGACACGACACGTCATAGAGGTCGGACGTGCGACGGATGGTCCTGTCAGTTGGACAGTTGTATCTCGCTCCCGTGGATTTACGCGTCACCTGAAGTCCGCCAGTACTCTGAGAAGTCTTCCCTAGTTCATGTGTTGAACCAGAAGAGGGAATTGACGGTTATTTGAGCAACAAGTGCTCCAGTCAGGTACTGTGCCAGTAGCAGTGAAGCCGTGCAGTGACGTATGTGGCGTCTGTGGCAATTCACCAGTTCGTGACAGCGTAGTGGCAGACAGAGCCACTGGGTAGCTGAGGAAGAGAGGACTATTTGGGGAAACCGGACGACTGTAGCTGAGACGTAGGCGACAGCCGTTGCTGGGAGAAGACGACGGCCAGGAGACCGACTCCAACCTTCAAGAAGTCAAGAAGGAGAACGGACCTGCAGTGAGGAGGCACGGAGACGACGCGCTAAACGGTGGGACGACGAGAGGCTCTGGTAGGACACGACGACGTGTAGTGTGGGGGCGTTCCCGACACGAGGACCAGGAGCTACATCTCGACTCTCATTGGAGGATAGGGTGAAGTAGGTGGTTCTAGTTCCCTCCCCATTCCCCTTTAGTTAGCTATGTTATTCGGCTATATTATCTAGCCTGAGGATTTTATATGTCGTGAGCAAGTCTCACCCATGTCACGGTAAAGCACCAGTGTGCTAGACAGTACTATCAAGAGTACTTGTAATATTCATGTTGATTATTGGTGTGTACAGGCACCAGGAACCAGTGATAAATTTACTGTGTTGTGTATATCTTTCTATAGATTTTTGATATGAACATATAGTGGTAAATTATATATAATATTATGCCAGTATTTGGAGGTTAGGCTATGTGCCCAGAAACTATTTATTTTCCATGTATTGATGATTGATTTATATACCATATATATGTCTATGTTCATTCAGTGAATAATCATTTGTGAGTACAGTGAATTATTGCGTTATCGCCCACGAGAGAAAGTACTGAAAACTCCAGTGTTAATATTTCACAATATATTGTTGGATGAATAACAGTGTAAGACTATTACAGTGAGTCATTGTAGAATTGATTGTAGAAAAGACTGTTTGAGCCTGAGTACAGTGTAACTAAGTAATTCGGTTTATTTGTGCCAATATCGAGTGTGCGAGTTTCTAGTAATATTGGAGAATTTAAAGAAACCGCGCGCGTGAATCTAGAAAACAAGCAAATTTCGCGCGGAGAGACCATTGCGATCAGCTGTTCTTGACACTTGATGAGGAGGGGAGAATGTTGCCCTCTAGTGATCGCATACTAACCGTGGGAATTACCAGCCGCGTCAGGATCAGTTGATTAATTGATTATTGTTTGGCTTTGTGACATCTCTCATACATTTTAAGTAAAATACAAAACTATCTTTGTGTTTATATCATCCCCTCCATTGATCTTGTGGCTATATTATACTGGTAAATATAGAGTGATAACAATAAGTACCTGCCTGATTCCTGATCTTCGAGTGTGACCTTGCCAAGGCTACCACTGAATACACCAGTCCACTGATGGTGTTACTGGCCACCTAAAAACACCAGTTGGCGACCTTGTGATTAACCGTAGAGCCCTATTGTTGGGGAGGGCACACGACAGTCGATGTGATCGAGTCGTGTTCTCACTCTTTCTTAATAAGAGGCCGTTAAGATTGACTGGGAGACTCTCCTGGCGTGCAGTGGCGCCGTGAGGATCGAGGGAAGACCCGCAGGGCTACGGTGAGTGACTTTGAGCATAACTATTGCTTACCCCAGAGTAAGGGTAGAGAATAATAGAATGGTGGAAACCCCAACATTGGCGACCTTGCCAGGATATAGATCGAAGTAAAGGTTGCAGTGGTACTTGGCAGTGGTGTTAGAGATCAGGTGCAGGTTAACACTCGTAGCACAAGATGGAGGATGATAAAGTAACCAGGTTTATTGACTCTAGAGATGAACAGGTGCTGGAAGAGTGCACCAAGGCACAGTTACAGGCTATAGCGAATCATTTTGGAATAAAGCTGAAATCTGCCAGAGTTGGTGAAAGAAGACTAGAGATAATGGCTCAGCTCAAGGCTCGAGACGAAGCTTTGGGGGAGGAACGGCCCCAAACACCTGCCAGTGTGGGTGAGCGCCTGAGTATTGGTGGAAGCAGCAGGGGATCCAGCGGCAGCAGGCACAGCATAAAGCTGGAAATAATGAAGCTGCAGCTAGAAGCACAGCAGCGCAAGGAAGAGCGAGAAGCAGAAGCGCAGCTGAGGAGAGAAGAGGCACAGCAGCGCAAAGAAGAGCGAGAAGCACAACAGCGCAAAGAGGAGCGAGAAGCAGAAGCACAGATGAAGCGTGAGGAGCGAGAAGCACAACTGCGCCGAGAAGAACAAGAGCGAGAAGCACAGATGAAGCATGAGGAGCGAGAAGCACAGCTGCGCCGGGAAGAACGAGAGCGAGAAGCAGAAGCACAGCTGAAGCGTGAGGAACGAGAAGCACAGCTACGCTGGGAAGAGCAAGAGCGAGAAGCACAGCTACGCAGGGAAGAACGAGAGCAAGAAGTTAGGCTGAGACAAATGGAAATAGAAGCCAACCAGGAGGTGGAGCTGAAGCGAGCTGAACTGGGACTAGGTGCCCCTGCCCCGCCACAGGAAGACCGACGAGTGAGGGAACGAGACCTGCCGGTCTTTGTGCCTAGTGAAGCCGAAAGTTTCTTCGATCACTTTGAGAGAGTTGCTGCTATGAAGAGGTGGCCGAGGGCGGAGTGGGCGGAGTTGGTCCAAGGGAGGCTCACAGGTGAAGCTCGTGAAGCCTTCACTATGCTCGACTTCCAAGAATGCACTAACTACGATGCGGTAAAACGAGCTGTGCTCCGTTCCTTTAAGCTCACGCCAGAGTGTTACAGAAAGAGGTTTAGAGAATGTACCCAGTTGCCAGGAAAATCGTATGCGGAGACGGCGAGGGACATAGAAAGAAAGCTCCTTAAGTGGCTGGACTCTGAGGAAGCAAGGTCGGTCGAAGAGGTCAAGGAACTAATGGCCATGGAAAAGTTTATGTCCGTGCTCTCTCCTGAGATCAGGATGAGGGTAAAGGAGGCGGACATAAAGGACCTGAGGGCCGCAGCGGACCGAGCCGACATGTTAGAAGAAGCCCTACGCCCACGCCGAGAGGGACAGCACCGACCACCCGCATATGTCGGAAACGATAGGAATTATAGGAGGACGGATGGATGGAGGACAGGAACGAGTTCTCCCAAGTCCCATTTCTCAAGTTGGAACACCCGAGGATCAAAAGGTGCTGTAGCGCCGATAGAGGAGAACCAAGCTGAGAGCTCGGGAACTGTTACTGCAGGGAAAGAAACAACAAGTGAGGCGGGAAAGACACAGGGTGTGACGGTCTCTGGAGGCAGTGCTAAGGCGAGCAGTGGCGGATGGTCTCCGCCGAGGGGTCGCTGCTACAACTGTGGAATACCCGGACACGTCGCGCGGGAATGCAGACGCCCTAAGCAGCGGGGACACGTTGCTTTAGTGATGTTCGAGGACCAGAGGGCCGAGGGAGTGCGGGATGAACCCGTGCTGAATGGGGAAAAGAAAGTTAACCCATTCGTGTGTCAAGGAACCGTAAGGATGGGGGTCGCAGACCCCATCCCAGTGAAGATGCTAAGAGACACCTGGGCTGACTTTACCCTGGTAAGTGAAACCCTGTTCCCCGAGGGTTACGAAAGTACCAGTGTGGGGGTGGCACGTGTGACCACTGTGGGAGGCCCAGTGAGGATGCCCCTACACCAGGTAACTTTAAATTCCGACTATGGCTGCCAGACCCTAGTGGTGGGAGTCTGTACATCAATGCCCAAGATGGAGGCGCAGGTCATCTTGGGGAATGACGCATGTGGAGGATACGTCCTCCCGCATCTCGTGAAGGGCGAAGAGTGCATAGAACAGTACAAGGAGACAGGCGGGGAGTTGAACGCCTGTGGGGACGAGAAGGGAATCGCACCGGTGGCGATCCCAGTTTGTACTGTGACACCGAGACAACGCGAAGAACCAAGAGGTTGTGAATCTGATGGGGCTGAGGAGTCGATTGACAGCCTGGGAACAGATCACCTCTGCGTAGGACCCAGAGAACGAGCGGAGGGCGAAGGTAGCCCGAATGGTGAGTTGCAGGTGACACTTACTGGTTCTCTAGGGGTAAACCGCACTCGTCTCGGAGAGTTACAGCAGGAGGAGTTCCCCAAATTGGTTAGTAAGGCCGAAGGAGGACGTGTGGGTCCTGAGAAGGCTTACTTTCCATTTATATATATTATATATGCCATGCTATTCATGATGAAGGAACGATGGACGCCAGGAGCAACCGTGGGAACGGTGAATAAATATGTCCAGAAGTTCAAAGAACGTCTCACTAGAGCGAAGGGACTGGCTAGGAAACTCCTGAAGAAGGCGCAACGTAAGATGTCGGAGTGGTACGACAGGAGAGCTGCGCAGAGGGATTTTCAGGCCGGATCCAAAGTAATGGTTGTGCTGCCAGGTAAAGGTAGAGTGACCAGGTCGCGGTTCAAGAGACCATACCGAGTGCTGCGACGGTTGGGTCCAGTGTCGTACGAGATTGGGAAGCCGGATGGACCCCGGAAGAAACAGGTGTGTCATGCAGGCCGCCTGAGACCTTTCATCACTGTGGAAGGTAGAGCCGCCAAACAGGACGGAACGAATACCCGAGAAACCCAGCGGAAGACGGGTCTGAGTGTACCGAGGGACCGAGAACTCCCGGAGGAGGAAAGTAAGTGGTCCAGGGCGAACGGCACCAGTCTCACCCGCACTGAGAGTCTGACAAGGATCAAGGTCAAGCACATCAAGGGGAAGGACGACGCAGTAGCGGACGCCCTATCCCGCATGCACTAACCAGACATGACTCTTATTTTAAGGGGAGGGGTATGTGACGGAGTTCCCCCCCTTATAATTCTCCCACGCCTGCAGTAAGTCATGTCTACTTTTCCCAAGCGTTCTCTACGTTGCAGGCTGCAATTTGATATATGGGAGAGAGTGAAGTGTTCTCGGAGAGCCGGGAAATTTGTGAAATAGTAATATTTTGGCCTGTGGTTTAGGCCCTTTAGGGGGCCAAGATGGCGCTTACCTCCCTGATCTCCCGCCAAAACCGTGTGACGTCAGTGGCACCGGATTGGTCACCGACAGCAGTGTGGCACCGGGAGCCAATGAAAACCTCCCGTGGCGAAAGTGACGTCACGAAGGAAGGGGGTCCGGCCAGCGCGCCGGGCTGGCGCCAGCAGTCAGACACGACACGTCATAGAGGTCGGACGTGCGACGGATGGTCCTGTCAGTTGGACAGTTGTATCTCGCTCCCGTGGATTTACGCGTCACCTGAAGTCCGCCAGTACTCTGAGAAGTCTTCCCTAGTTCATGTGTTGAACCAGAAGAGGGAATTGACGGTTATTTGAGCAACAAGTGCTCCAGTCAGGTACTGTGCCAGTAGCAGTGAAGCCGTGCAGTGACGTATGTGGCGTCTGTGGCAATTCACCAGTTCGTGACAGCGTAGTGGCAGACAGAGCCACTGGGTAGCTGAGGAAGAGAGGACTATTTGGGGAAACCGGACGACTGTAGCTGAGACGTAGGCGACAGCCGTTGCTGGGAGAAGACGACGGCCAGGAGACCGACTCCAACCTTCAAGAAGTCAAGAAGGAGAACGGACCTGCAGTGAGGAGGCACGGAGACGACGCGCTAAACGGTGGGACGACGAGAGGCTCTGGTAGGACACGACGACGTGTAGTGTGGGGGCGTTCCCGACACGAGGACCAGGAGCTACATCTCGACTCTCATCGGAGGATAGGGTGAAGTAGGTGGTTCTAGTTCCCTCCCCATTCCCCTTTAGTTAGCTATGTTATTCGGCTATATTATCTAGCCTGAGGATTTTATATGTCGTGAGCAAGTCTCACCCATGTCACGGTAAAGCACCAGTGTGCTAGACAGTACTATCAAGAGTACAAGGGGGCGTTATTATTGTTTGGCCGAAAAAAATCGGCCAAACACGAATTTTTCTGAAAAATTTATAAAAATACTACAACGTTCTGGCAACACCGTGGTCCAAACCGTTTAATGTTATGATAATAAATAACGTAATTAGAGTAAATTTTCCAGCCACAATTGTCCGAAATCTGGTCCTCGCGGCTCGGGTGCGCCGTAGGGTGATGCGTCATACGTTGTAAGCGTCTAGTATTTCGCAATAGAGTGGAGAATATCTTGTTATGCATATACAAATTATAAACACACTCGCTGGCAACTGTCTTCTGTGAGAGGGAGGGGCTATAATCCGATTACTGGCTTAGTCACCCTCTCAGTGTCTGTGCCGGCGGTCGTATGCCTGACGCGCTCGCACAGATCGTATTTTCTTGCATATACTGCACAATGGATATAGTATCGGACAAGAAGAAAGCTCTAAAGGCAAGAGCTCTACGCGTTAGCCAAGTAAAGAAGGAGCGTAAAGCCACACTGAGGCAAAACAAGAGTTCCCTTGAGTGAAGAGAGAGGGCAGCCTCCCGCCCCCACAACACACTACCTCGCCTCACACCCAGGCACCCACACCTCCTGTGGCACCTGCCACACCTCTGTGGCACCTGCCACACCTCCTGCTGCACCTGCAACACCACCTGCGGCACCTGCCACACCACCTGCGGCACCTGCCACTCAAGATCTTAGACCTGCAACTCAAGACGTTCTCCCTCTTGATGTTGCAAGATGTTGCATATTTCAGACCAATTATATTAGGTTAGTATGTATTATTTTTTATATCTTGATACTATATCATAAATAATTGTAAATATAAAGCTGCTGTCTTTTTTTTTATTTTTTTTTATTTTTTTTTTTATTTTTTTTTTTAATAATTTTTTTTTTTTTTTTTATCAGGCGATCTTCATGGAACTTACACACCTTACTGAAGGAATGCCAATCTACAAGGGTGGTAATTTTGATTGAAATTGGTAGTTCATCAACCTCAGCCAAAGGTGGCTGAACTTTGACCTTCATTTTTTACAGGTAACTAATTTGCAACTATATGGTTGAATAACTTTTTTATTTATTATTCAATTTACATGGAACTTGCACATTATATGTAGAGTCTGTGCCTCTAAAAACCCAAGTTATATATTTCCCCTAAGATCATTTATTGATTTTATATATATTTATAAACATCATTTTGTTGCATAATTTTTTGGGTGAACTTTGAAAATTTGTATTATTGCACTAAATAGGTTTGGGATAATAATGCCACTAGACAACCTTTATTATATAGTATTGTGATAGCTGAGTATCATAGAAATAATATCAGTTGATATTTGTATTTGTTATATCAACTTTAAAACATGTAAAAAAATGGTTAAAAAAAGTTTTTTTTTTTTTCTCCCTCTCTATTTAGGCTGCGATGCTGAAACTTGGACCACTTGCAGCCCTCTTCACGTGTAACACGTCAATAAATTTTCATTGCACTAGAACAACTTTTATGAACCCTAACTAACGCCCCCTTAGTAATATTCATGTTGATTATTGGTGTGTACAGGCACCAGGAACCAGTGATAAATTTACTGTGTTGTGTATATCTTTCTATAGATTTTTTATATGAACATATAGTGGTAAATTATATATAATATTATGCCAGTATTTGGAGGTTAGGCTATGTGCCCAGAAACTATTTATTTTCCATGTATTGATGATTGATTTATATACCATATATATGTCTATGTTCATTCAGTGAATAATCATTTGTGAGTACAGTGAATTATTGCGTTATCGCCCACGAGAGAAAGTACTGAAAACTCCAGTGTTAATATTTCACAATATATTGTTGGATGAATAACAGTGTAAGACTATTACAGTGAGTCATTGTAGAATTGATTGTAGAAAAGACTGTTTGAGCCTGAGTACAGTGTAACTAAGTAATTCGGTTTATTTGTGCCAATATCGAGTGTGCGAGTTTCTAGTAATATTGGAGAATTTAAAGAAACCGCGCGCGTGAATCTAGAAAACAAGCAAATTTCGCGCGGAGAGACCATTGCGATCAGCTGTTCTTGACACTTGATGAGGAGGGGAGAATGTTGCCCTCTAGTGATCGCATACTAACCGTGGGAATTACCAGCCGCGTCAGGATCAGTTGATTAATTGATTATTGTTTGGCTTTGTGACATCTCTCATACATTTTAAGTAAAATACAAAACTATCTTTGTGTTTATATCATCCCCTCCATTGATCTTGTGGCTATATTATACTGGTAAATATAGAGTGATAACAATAAGTACCTGCCTGATTCCTGATCTTCGAGTGTGACCTTGCCAAGGCTACCACTGAATACACCAGTCCACTGATGGTGTTACTGGCCACCTAAAAACACCAGTTGGCGACCTTGTGATTAACCGTAGAGCCCTATTGTTGGGGAGGGCACACGACAGTCGATGTGATCGAGTCGTGTTCTCACTCTTTCTTAATAAGAGGCCGTTAAGATTGACTGGGAGACTCTCCTGGCGTGCAAAGGCGCCGTGAGGATCGAGGGAAGACCCGCAGGGCTACGGTGAGTGACTTTGAGCATAACTATTGCTTACCCCAGAGTAAGGGTAGAGAATAATAGAATGGTGGAAACCCCAACATTGGCGACCTTGCCAGGATATAGATCGAAGTAAAGGTTGCAGTGGTACTTGGCAGTGGTGTTAGAGATCAGGTGCAGGTTAACACTCGTAGCACAAGATGGAGGATGATAAAGTAACCAGGTTTATTGACTCTAGAGATGAACAGGTGCTGGAAGAGTGCACCAAGGCACAGTTACAGGCTATAGCGAATCATTTTGGAATAAAGCTGAAATCTGCCAGAGTTGGTGAAAGAAGACTAGAGATAATGGCTCAGCTCAAGGCTCGAGACGAAGCTTTGGGGGAGGAACGGCCCCAAACACCTGCCAGTGTGGGTGAGCGCCTGAGTATTGGTGGAAGCAGCAGGGGATCCAGCGGCAGCAGGCACAGCATAAAGCTGGAAATAATGAAGCTGCAGCTAGAAGCACAGCAGCGCAAGGAAGAGCGAGAAGCAGAAGCGCAGCTGAGGAGAGAAGAGGCACAGCAGCGCAAAGAAGAACGAGAAGCACAACAGCGCAAAGAGGAGCGAGAAGCAGAAGCACAGATGAAGCGTGAGGAGCGAGAAGCACAACTGCGCCGAGAAGAACAAGAGCGAGAAGCACAGATGAAGCATGAGGAGCGAGAAGCACAGCTGCGCCGGGAAGAACGAGAGCGAGAAGCAGAAGCACAGCTGAAGCGTGAGGAACGAGAAGCACAGCTACGCTGGGAAGAGCAAGAGCGAGAAGCACAGCTACGCAGGGAAGAACGAGAGCAAGAAGTTAGGCTGAGACAAATGGAAATAGAAGCCAACCAGGAGGTGGAGCTGAAGCGAGCTGAACTGGGACTAGGTGCCCCTGCCCCGCCACAGGAAGACCGACGAGTGAGGGAACGAGACCTGCCGGTCTTTGTGCCTAGTGAAGCCGAAAGTTTCTTCGATCACTTTGAGAGAGTTGCTGCTATGAAGAGGTGGCCGAGGGCGGAGTGGGCGGAGTTGGTCCAAGGGAGGCTCACAGGTGAAGCTCGTGAAGCCTTCACTATGCTCGACTTCCAAGAATGCACTAACTACGATGCGGTAAAACGAGCTGTGCTCCGTTCCTTTAAGCTCACGCCAGAGTGTTACAGAAAGAGGTTTAGAGAATGTACCCAGTTGCCAGGAAAATCGTATGCGGAGACGGCGAGGGACATAGAAAGAAAGCTCCTTAAGTGGCTGGACTCTGAGGAAGCAAGGTCGGTCGAAGAGGTCAAGGAACTAATGGCCATGGAAAAGTTTATGTCCGTGCTCTCTCCTGAGATCAGGATGAGGGTAAAGGAGGCGGACATAAAGGACCTGAGGGCCGCAGCGGACCGAGCCGACATGTTAGAAGAAGCCCTACGCCCACGCCGAGAGGGACAGCACCGACCACCCGCATATGTCGGAAACGATAGGAATTATAGGAGGACGGATGGATGGAGGACAGGAACGAGTTCTCCCAAGTCCCATTTCTCAAGTTGGAACACCCGAGGATCAAAAGGTGCTGTAGCGCCGATAGAGGAGAACCAAGCTGAGAGCTCGGGAACTGTTACTGCAGGGAAAGAAACGACAAGTGAGGCGGGAAAGACACAGGGTGTGACGGTCTCTGGAGGCAGTGCTAAGGCGAGCGGTGGCGGATGGTCTCCGCCGAGGGGTCGCTGCTACAACTGTGGAATACCCGGACACGTCGCGCGGGAATGCAGACGCCCTAAGCAGCGGGGACACGTTGCTTTAGTGATGTTCGAGGACCAGAGGGCCGAGGGAGTGCGGGATGAACCCGTGCTGAATGGGGAAAAGAAAGTTCACCCATTCGTGTGTCAAGGAACCGTAAGGATGGAGGTCGCAGACCCCATCCCAGTGAAGATGCTAAGAGACACCGGGGCTGACTTTACCCTGGTAAGTGAAACCCTGTTCCCCGAGGGTTACGAAAGTACCAGTGTGGGGGTGGCACGTGTGACCACTGTGGGAGGCCCAGTGAGGATGCCCCTACACCAGGTAACTTTAAATTCCGACTATGGCTGCCAGACCCTAGTGGTGGGAGTCTGTACATCAATGCCCAAGATGGAGGCGCAGGTCATCTTGGGGAATGACGCATGTGGAGGATACGTCCTCCCGCATCTCGTGAAGGGCGAAGAGTGCATAGAACAGTACAAGGAGACAGGCGGGGAGTTGAACGCCTGTGGGGACGAGAAGGGAATCGCACCGGTGGCGATCCCAGTTTGTACTGTGACACCGAGACAACGCGAAGAACCAAGAGGTTGTGAATCTGATGGGGCTGAGGAGTCGATTGACAGCCTGGGAACAGATCACCTCTGCGTAGGACCCAGAGAACGAGCGGAGGGCGAAGGTAGCCCGAATGGTGAGTTGCAGGTGACACTTACTGGTTCTCTAGGGGTAAACCGCACTCGTCTCGGAGAGTTACAGCAGGAGGAGTTCCCCAAATTGGTTAGTAAGGCCGAAGGAGGACGTGTGGGTCCTGAGAAGGCTTACTTTCCATTTATATATATTATATATGCCATGCTATTCATGATGAAGGAACGATGGACGCCAGGAGCAACCATGGGAACGGTGAATAAATATGTCCAGAAGTTCAAAGAACGTCTCACTAGAGCGAAGGGACTGGCTAGGAAACTCCTGAAGAAGGCGCAACGTAAGATGTCGGAGTGGTACGACAGGAGAGCTGCGCAGAGGGATTTTCAGGCCGGATCCAAAGTAATGGTTGTGCTGCCAGGTAAAGGTAGAGTGACCAGGTCGCGGTTCAAGAGACCATACCGAGTGCTGCGACGGTTGGGTCCAGTGTCGTACGAGATTGGGAAGCCGGATGGACCCCGGAAGAAACAGGTGTGTCATGCAGGCCGCCTGAGACCTTTCATCACTGTGGAAGGTAGAGCCGCCAAACAGGACGGAACGAATACCCGAGAAACCCAGCGGAAGACGGGTCTGAGTGTACCGAGGGACCGAGAACTCCCGGAGGAGGAAAGTAAGTGGTCCAGGGCGAACGGCACCAGTCTCACCCGCACTGAGAGTCTGACAAGGATCAAGGTCAAGCACATCAAGGGGAAGGACGACGCAGTAGCGGACGCCCTATCCCGCATGCACTAACCAGACATGACTCTTATTTTAAGGGGAGGGGTATGTGACGGAGTTCCCCCCCTTATAATTCTCCCACGCCTGCAGTAAGAGTCATGTCTACTTTTCCCAAGCGTTCTCTACGTTGCAGGCTGCAATTTGATATATGGGAGAGAGTGAAGTGTTCTCGGAGAGCCGGGAAATTTGTGAAATAGTAATATTTTGGCCTGTGGTTTAGGCCCTTTAGGGGGCCAAGATGGCGCTTACCTCCCTGATCTCCCGCCAAAACCGTGTGACGTCAGTGGCACCGGATTGGTCACCGACAGCAGTGTGGCACCGGGAGCCAATGAAAACCTCCCGTGGCGAAAGTGACGTCACGAAGGAAGGGGGTCTGGCCAGCGCGCCGGGCTGGCGCCAGCAGTCAGACACGTCATAGAGGTCGGACGTGCGACGGATGGTCCTGTCAGTTGGACAGTTGTATCTCGCTCCCGTGGATTTACGCGTCACCTGAAGTCCGCCAGTACTCTGAGAAGTCTTCCCTAGTTCATGTGTTGAACCAGAAGAGGGAATTGACGGTTATTTGAGCAACAAGTGCTCCAGTCAGGTACTGTGCCAGTAGCAGTGAAGCCGTGCAGTGACGTATGTGGCGTCTGTGGCAATTCACCAGTTCGTGACAGCGTAGTGGCAGACAGAGCCACTGGGTAGCTGAGGAAGAGAGGACTATTTGGGGAAACCGGACGACTGTAGCTGAGACGTAGGCGACAGCCGTTGCTGGGAGAAGACGACGGCCAGGAGACCGACTCCAACCTTCAAGAAGTCAAGAAGGAGAACGGACCTGCAGTGAGGAGGCACGGAGACGACGCGCTAAACGGTGGGACGACGAGAGGCTCTGGTAGGACACGACGACGTGTAGTGTGGGGGCGTTCCCGACACGAGGACCAGGAGCTACATCTCGACTCTCATCGGAGGATAGGGTGAAGTAGGTGGTTCTAGTTCCCTCCCCATTCCCCTTTAGTTAGCTATGTTATTCGGCTATATTATCTAGCCTGAGGATTTTATATGTCGTGAGCAAGTCTCACCCATGTCACGTTAAAGCACCAGTGTGCTAGACAGTACTATCAAGAGTACTTGTAATATTCATGTTGATTATTGGTGTGTACAGGCACCAGGAACCAGTGATAAATTTACTGTGTTGTGTATATCTTTCTATAGATTTTTGATATGAACATATAGTGGTAAATTATATATAATATTATGCCAGTATTTGGAGGTTAGGCTATGTGCCCAGAAACTATTTATTTTCCATGTATTGATGATTGATTTATATACCATATATATGTCTATGTTCATTCAGTGAATAATCATTTGTGAGTACAGTGAATTATTGCGTTATCGCCCACGAGAGAAAGTACTGAAAACTCCAGTGTTAATATTTCACAATATATTGTTGGATGAATAACAGTGTAAGACTATTACAGTGAGTCATTGTAGAATTGATTGTAGAAAAGACTGTTTGAGCCTGAGTACAGTGTAACTAAGTAATTCGGTTTATTTGTGCCAATATCGAGTGTGCGAGTTTCTAGTAATATTGGAGAATTTAAAGAAACCGCGCGCGTGAATCTAGAAAACAAGCAAATTTCGCGCGGAGAGACCATTGCGATCAGCTGTTCTTGACACTTGATGAGGAGGGGAGAATGTTGCCCTCTAGTGATCGCATACTAACCGTGGGAATTACCGGCCGCGTCAGGATCAGTTGATTAATTGATTATTGTTTGGCTTTGTGACATCTCTCATACATTTTAAGTAAAATACAAAACTATCTTTGTGTTTATATCATCCCCTCCATTGATCTTGTGGCTATATTATACTGGTAAATATAGAGTGATAACAATAAGTACCTGCCTGATTCCTGATCTTTGAGTGTGACCTTGCCAAGGCTACCACTGAATACACCAGTCCACTGATGGTGTTACTGGCCACCTAAAAACACCAGTTGGCGACCTTGTGATTAACCGTAGAGCCCTATTGTTGGGGAGAGCACACGACAGTCGATGTGATCGAGTCGTGTTCTCACTCTTTCTTAATAAGAGGCCGTTAAGATTGACTGGGAGACTCTCCTGGCGTGCAGTGGCGCCGTGAGGATCGAGGGAAGACCCGCAGGGCTACGGTGAGTGACTTTGAGCATAACTATTGCTTACCCCAGAGTAAGGGTAGAGAATAATAGAATGGTGGAAACCCCAACAATATATATATATATATATATATATATATATATATATATATATATATATATATATATATATATATATATATAGGTTAGATAGGTTAGGTTAGGTAGGGTTGGTTAGTTATCATATATCTACATTAGTTTTAACTCGTTTTAACTAGTTTTAGTTAGTTTTAACAATAACTAGCTAGTTTTAACTTTATAAATATATTATTTATATATATATATATATATATATATATATATATATATATATATATATATATATGTATATATATATATATATATATATATATATATATATATATATATATTATATAAAAAGTTTGTGAGGAAGAGCTCTGGTGCCAATGTGGGGACCCATAGCCTCGGAGAAGAAAATAAAAAGTATTCAGGGGAGACCTTGTGGTCACTCACTAAACACTAATATTTTCTTTTACCACCCCCATTCTTTTATATGTACACATAGATATTTGCTTTATTTGAACTTTGTTATAAAGAGGGATTTACATAAAGGTTACAAAGATGGTTATCATAGGTTATCATATATATATTATTTATATATATATTATTTATATATATATTTATATATATATTATTTATATATATATTATTATTTATATATATATTATTTATATATAAATATATTATTTATATATTTATATATATATATATATATATATATATATATATATATATATATATATATATATATATATATTAGTGTAATATATAAGGGTGTAGTGTAATAGTATATATATATATATATATACTATTACACTACACCCTTATATATTACACTAATATATATATATATATATATATATATATATATATATATATATATATATATATATATATATATATATATATATATATATATAATATATATTATAAAAATTATTTATATATATATATTATTTATATATATATTATATATATAATTATATTGGTCATATGTTTTTGTATTTTTGCTGATTTGTTAGTAAATAATAAAAGAAATATAAATTATTTGAATTTTTTACCCTTAAATTTGTTTTAATATTTAGATTGAAAACAATAATATAATATAAAAAAATATAACAAAAATAATAATACAATATAAAATAAAATATAATAAAAATAATATAATATAAAATAATATAATTTAATTTCAAGAAATTTAACTTTAAACACAAAGATGTGAAAAGGGTTCAGATTATAGGCTCAAACCTTTCATAAGAGATTCATATTGGTGTATGAATGGATTATGAATGACTCATGTTAGGAGTGTAAAGTTGCCACAACATCTCAAATTAGTGTTAGATACATAGGTCTTGGTTATAAGTTTTGAAACCTATTTAAGTCCATACACAATAACGTATCTGATACGATAAAACAAACGTTTCCAATCCTTTCATATACTTTCCAGATATGTTGTGGCAACCTAAAATTGTTTGCTGGGTAGTGCAGGGTGGCAGTAGTGTAGGGTAGCAGTAGTAAAGGGGTCAGTAGTGTAGGGTGGCAGTAGTGGAGGGTGGCAGTAGTGAAGGGTGGCAGTAGTGTAGGGTGGTGGTAGTGGAGAGTGGTAGTAGTGTATGGTGGCAGTAGTGTATGGTGGCGGTAGTGTAGGGTGGCGGTTGTGAAGGGTGGCAGTAGTGTAGGGTGGCATTAGTGTAGAGTGGCAGTAGTGAAGAGTGGTGGTAGTGTAGGGTGGCGTTAGTGTAGGGTGGCGGTAATGGAGGGTGGCGG